>NC_143570.1:45250000-45558750 GCF_054136105.1 Typopeltis vanoorti | reverse complement strand
AGCTACAGTGTGGATAGTCGTACAGATATGTGAATATGTGAAAAACACAAAAAAGTAAGAATTAAAAGTGCACTTTCTTCATTTCACGATTTATTAATATATTGCTAATGCATTTAATTTATCTCACAGCACAGAACGAAGCGCCACCGAATAATATGAATTCAACTGTTCTAATATGAAAACACTCCTTCGCATTCGTATTAGCGTTATGAAACTATTATTAAAGGAACTAGATTTGAATTCATCACCGTAATATAGGTATTCCCTTCCTCTACTAAGAATATTTTAAATTTTTTGAGACTACTGCAGAGACTATGCATCTGAAATTAAATCAGGATAAAAGTAATATATACATTGCTCCAGAAACGAATACCGAAATAGTCTGCCCTGTATTGAACAAGATGATACACTTTTAAAAGCGTACAAGATATATGTCCTTGTAATCTGAAATAAACTGACAAAAAAAAATTTCTCCAGAAGTACAGAAAAGAATTATTTATGCTAATAAAAGTTTCTATGTCCACACGGTTATCCGAGTGGTTACACGTTCGACATCCATATTCCTGGAAAAGGAGTGTTCTATTTTGTCGCCGACGTAAGGAGCTAAGGATCATTCTCAGATATAGCCAAGTAAGCCGGTCTTGGGCGTGGACTGCACGGTTGTTCTCCCCAGTTTATCTGGAGTTTTTCCTCCTACAAAGCAGGCAAACCGATCATAAGAACACAACGCTTCGCAGATAATTACACATGGTTGAGCGTGGGGGTAACGACCCCACCTCGTAGTGAGTTATGAAACCCAAATAAGGGAGGCCACGGCACTACATGGGGATTTAGTGCCAACAGAAGAAGAAAAAGAAGAAAAGTTGCTATGGTCTCAGGAAAATAATAAAATCGCACCTTATATCAGGAAATGATAAATTCCTGCTCTATAAAATTTTGTTTTGATCCGTGTTGATATACCGTTCAGAAACCTGAACATTGACACAGAATGAGGAAAAGTAAATTGCTGTTTATGAAAGAAAATACTCAGGAGCATATTTGATGGTATTAAGGAGAGTGATCATTGGAGAAGACGCTTAACTTTGAACTCTATAGATATTTTAATGAACCGGGTATAATCAAGTTGCTTAAAAGGATGCCCTCTTGTCCTTTCCCCACCCTCCATAAATTGAAAAATTCCATCAGTTGAAATCCTGTATGACACTTTCAGAAGTTTCAAAGTCTCAATCATATCACCACTCATTCATATTATCTGCACTCTACGAATTCTCAATCTGTCTTCATAATCAGTAGTATCCCACAATCCTTATGTCATTTTTAACGCTCTCCTTTGTACTCTCGCCAATATATCAGAATCACAACGGAAACCAAGAGACCTAACCTGCTCACAGTAGTCCAAGTGGGGTCTTATCAAGGCCTTGTAAAGAGGCAAAATGACATCCTTATTTTTACATGTTTAATGTTTAATCAGCATTGCAATTATCTTTTGAGTTGTTGTATTTGCAAACTTTACCACATGGCCCCTGAACTTACACTTCCTATCTACTAACTCTCCATGATCCCTAGCCACATCAGTTTCTTCTATAATATTCCCTCAAATACAATACGACATTGGGTATCTAATCACGCCGAAGTGAGTGACTTTACATTTACTGACATTGAACTGAAACCAATTTTCCCATGCCCATAATTCCAGCCTATGCAAATCGTTCTGCAAGTTATCAGCAGCATTTCTAATTACCCAACCTATCTTTGAAATCCTTCTCAATATTATTAATATATAGATTGAATAACAGTGGACCAAGCACTGATCCTTGTGTTACAACACTGGTTTTATTTATTTATTTATTTATTTATTTATTTATTATTATTAATAATAGGCAGATGGCTTTGAACTACGAACGAAGGTACCTCAGAATACTTGATAATAATAGGAGATATGAATATAAACATTAGGAACATAAATAAAAACACAGAACAATACTTAGACCTCTTATCAGCACATAACATAACCCATCCATACAATCGTATACACGAGAAAAGATAGTCGGAAATACAACAATCTCATCCTGTATTGACCATATAAATAGAGGGCCCCTCCAAACAGCCACACAGCAGCCGTTATAACATGCAATCTGGCAGACCATTATTTCACAGCATTACAGTTACACACTGAACCAGAACCCACAATACTCACTGAGACTACAAAACAGTATTATAGCATTCTAAACGAAACAATAGTAAACGACTAAATCAGAAAAACAGACGCCATGCAGATAGCATCTCTAGACTCTTCTGAAGTTCTCTATAATAATCTTAAACTTGAATTTAACAAAATATATAACAAACCATTAACAAAAATAAAAATGTGCTCCCAAACGAGACAAAAACCATGGATTACAGACAACATATTAACAGACATACAAAGAAAAGATGCCCTTAAGAAGTCTCCAAACAATATCGCTTTAAAAGCTGAATAAAAAAGAAAACAGAATCTCTTAACAACACAGATAAGAACGGCAAAAAGCTGTTACAGAAACAAATTAACGACAGCTCAAAACGACATAAAGAAAACCTGGTACCTGATTAATGAAATGCTGGACAATGTACACAGAACTACTGCCTCAGAAACAATAAAACACAGCTTTGTTTGCGATCCCAAATCCCTCAAACAGTTGTCAAACAACTTTATAATCAGCACTTCGTGAACTCTGTCCAAAAACTACAAGAAGCAACCTTTCTTCACTCAAACGAACATTCTCCATTAGGTCCACGAGCAACCCAGTCGATGTGGTTCCCCACAGTATCAAAAGAAGAACTATCACTGGCAATTCAACAAATTTACCCTAACAAAGGACGGGGGATGGACGGAATCAGACCGAAAGACATCAAGAAACACTCAACCAATTTATATACAGTTATATAAAAACTGTTAAATAAAATATTCGAAACAGGAAACGTACTTGAAACACTAAAGACTGCATTAATCACACCCATGCATAAACACGGAAAGAGAAACATTATAAGTAATTACAGACCCATCGCCACGTTGTCTGTAATCAACCAAATTATGGAGTACATCGTGAATCACACACGTTGAAAATTTTCAAACCATACCCAAAACACAATATGGCTTTAAAAAAATAAAGGAACGGTAACACTCCTGGAAGATATCATAGACCTAATAAACGCTGCATTGGATAAAAACAGAATAACATTAGTGGTATTCATTGCAACACGACATCAATCAAATCACTAACTGGTTAACCGAAAACGCCATATATATAAACCCTGGAAAAACACACCTAATATCTTCAAAAATCCCCAAACCCGGCCCACAGAAACTATATATCTCACTATGCGACATTCGTCATCCTATAAACAAAGCGCTGAACCTAAAAACCACAACCATCACACAGGTGAAAACCACACGCTAACTCGGACTTTACTTCGATTCTGATCAAAGTTGGAATAGCCATACAAACTACCTACACACCAAGCTTAGGATAACAGCAAGCAAACTATACCGATTGAAAGACATAGCCCCGACACACATAAAAATCCTAATCTATAAAGTATTATATGAAAACATTTTAAGATACGCAATCATATCTTATGTATTCTGCACAGACTTCACAGGTTACAATGGTTGCGAGATAAAATGGTAAAACTGATATTCTGGGAACAACCCACACTAATGCAGGCAACACGAACACAACACAAAATATTTAAGGTGAAATATTTTGTGTTGTGATAACAAGATCACAGTCAGCATACTACATAGTATATAAGTACAACAATCATTACCGCAAAGCCACCCGAAACTTCTTCGTACCTGACATGATAAACAAACTGCCGTTCGACGACAGAAACCTAGGGACATACAGAGAGCTGAAACAGGCGCTATATAAATATTATAGCGAGAATGAAAATTAGAGCTATGATAAAGCACCACTACAAAGACACAAACAAACACACCATGTCCAAGTCCAACCCTACTTGCAAAAAAAAAAAAAAAAAGTTAAACTGTGGAATAGCAATTGAAGTCTTCCAAGCACGTACTAACAAACAGTAACACCAATACCTGGCTTACGACCAGTATAGAAACATAACCACGAAACCATCGCCATCTGTTATCTTCATCAGATAACTTTATACAGAAAAATCGGTAAGAATTTCATTGTTAAAAAAAAAAAAAAAAAAAAAAACAGAATTAAAGCTGTTGTAAACATGTAGTATTGTGTTGTAAATATGCAATGATAAAGTTAATAATAAAAAAAATAATTGATTTTAAAAAAATTTAATCAATGTACGTATGTAATCAAATGCATGTAATGTAAAGTAATGTACGAATCATATGGAATCATACACACGTAACGTCTGTATCATGTAATCAAATGTAGGTAACATATGTAATTAAATGTATATAATGTATGTATCATATGTAATGTATGTAATCAATGTAATCAAATGTATGTGTGTACGCAATGCATGTATCACATGTAATTTAAATATGTAATCATAAATTTAATTTAAAAAGTATTATTATTAGTAGTATTACTTAAAAACATTATTAACTTGCAAGTATCTGTTACTCAAAATCGTAATGTATTATATATATATACATGGTAAACCTCGAAGTTGCCCCATGATCCTCTCGTATCTTACTAACTAGATGTTGGTTATTCTTATAATAGATTACTTATTATTATGACTATAGGCTAGTGGGCACCCTGTTCCCACCATCTGACCATCAACTACCCAAACGTCACCATCTCTATTAATCACTAAGTCTGGCTTACTCAAACCCGCGGAGGTCCTATAATGTACTTCCACCGCAGTCTCCCAACCTCTGTTCTTAAAGTCGTTGTTCAGAATGGAGACCACGGCGTCATGCCTCAGCACGCGGACCTCATGGATGCTGAAGCAACACTGCACTATACGAGACAGTCTCACTCTAGTGGCATCCAGCACTACAGTTTGAGTTGTCACTACCCCATCGAGTAGTGCGGACTCGAGTGGGCAGGGCATTAATCCTCGTCCTGATAACGTCAACTTACTCGAATCCCGGGAGGAATCTGGTGCCATCCCTTATGTAATCATGCTGGGTAGGTGCCAGATATGATTCTTTTAAAGGAGCACCATCTACAGAACAGTTCAGCAGAGATGCCCATATCTTGTGTTCTGCGGTTGCTGACTCAATTAAGGTACCTTGTTAATGGGACCAGCCTTTAGCCTGCCTAAAGTCTTCTTGTATTAAAGGACTATAGAAAGCCTCTCTGTAGATAGGGGAAGATGATAGTTTTAACTGCGCGATTCTGGACAGCCACACGTGTGTGGTCAGTCATCTAAATGATAGAACCCCGAGCCCGCCGTCATTCACCCTCCCGTGGAAGCATGCAGTAGGGGTGTCAGGCGGCAGTAGGAGCCATGATCTCACGGCTGAACGGATAGCCCTGTCCATTCTGAACAGTACAGAAATATATGTCCTACCAAGCACCAACTTGTGGTAAACGCGAGGTAGGAGATAGTGGAAAAGGAGAAACAGTCTTTCCTGAAGCTTGAGAGGAGCATTCCTCAAAGAAGCGATCCCAGCTTCTAGGAGAGAAGGGAGAGAAGACCTTCCGTTTGGGGTGATTTATATAATATAAATGACATGCATGACCTTTGATAATAATATGGCCCTCATCGCTTTACGTAAACAGTAAATTATATGCTGTAAGAAAAAATACTGTACTTAGCTGCTATGTCAAGTTTTTTTTTTAATCAAAATTTTCACCTAAATGCAGTTTTTCGTGTTTCACATGTTTTGAAGAAACTCGAGTTAAAATTCCCGAGCTCCTTAAAATAAACCGTAAGAAAGCACACGTAAACGCAAATAAATATTAATTAGAGTTAGCAATAGACCCTTTATCAAACACAATTCTACCCTAATGTAATTAATTAAATATGGAAATAAGGTTACAAGCACATGAATATGATGAGTGTAACCTTATTCATTTTCTACTGTAGCAGTATATTATTACAAAACCTTCCCGCAAATTTTAGAATCAATTAAGTATGCTTTGTATACACTAACTGGCAAATGTGTTTGTAATTTCGCATAAGTAGGAGGTAAAAATATATATGTTCTCTCTCGGAATCAAACCGAGAATCTTGCGCGTTTGATAACCACTACACCATGAGACCACAATTTAGACTTTCCTATAATGCATTCAACCCATTTCCCTTTGAATATCGATTTAATAATAATTCAAATATTTCATTGGTGATAAGAATAAATGTGATTCACACAAAAACTGATAAACCTGAACTTTGCTTATGTATTTCTTTTTCTTTTTTTTTTATCATATCTGTAATTACGACATAACCAAAAAGAAGCTTCCTTATTTATTGGAAGAGTTTATACAACATTTATGGAGCTAGGCGTTTTTGTAGTCTCCCAAACAGGGGAAGTGAAAATAGAACTGAATTATTCTTATTACCTTTCCACATAATTTCATTCACATGAATGAACACACTCAAACCGAGCACAAGTCAGTATTATATCAAATTGCTTCACATGAGCTTTATTCTTGCATTTCAATCGAGATGACAGTATTAAATAAAATGGACATATCTGCAACATCCTTTTACACAAAGTTCCTTGCTTGGGACTTAAATAATGATTACTGTGCATTTTTTTACTGTAAGCGTAATATTGATTTTAATTGTCACTTTTATAAATGACAGTCATTAGCCACACTGTCAGATTAAGCAACGTTAGCATGTAATCCATAACATCTTACACAAGATGAATTTCTTTGATGATGCGAAGTGCAAATGGAAGTATCAGAACTAACACCAGCTTTCTGTTTCGAACAAGGTCATCGATAAAGAACGAGAAGGAATTCAGTAAACTCGGATTTATTTCTCGAATTAATCAGTTTTTGTTGTGAAATTCTCTCCCGAACCATCCATGAATACACCCGGACCAAATAGTTTCCAAAGAAATCTGCCATCTACAGGCATTCGCAAACGCATTTACCACTCGTCCACATTATTAATTGCAGACATGATTTAGTAAAATTTTACGATGCAAGAGTTTGATCGTTTGGACTAACTGACCAAACGCAGTTCACCATATTCTTGTTCTAGAAAGAATTGCGATCAGACATCACATTTTCTGTTTTTGTCTTCCACCACAGGAGAAGCAACATTTTCTCCGAGCAGATGTGCATATGGGCTGTTTCCTGACAACTCATTATCCGAGTGAGCATGCTAACTATCATAAGAAGTCGTACAAACTGACGCTTAGCTGAGTTCACACAGCAACTACAATAATTTCCCATCCATGTTATGGAACCTTAAAATCATGCGACATTACAAAGGAAGGGAGAGATGACACTCAACACATCAGTCAGAAAAGATCAAATTGTTGTGCGGTGTGAGTGTTTCCACCTTTATTAAAAGTAGATGACAGCACTGTACTTTGTATTAGAAAAGCTATACTTCCTCTTTCATTCTTTTAATTTTAGACTTCAAGCAACGGACACGGTTTTATTGCAGACAACGTTCTTTTCAGAAAGATTTTCTTTTCAGAACAAAACACAAAGAAAATTCTTTGTGTTTTGTTCGGAACATGAGAAATGTGGTCATTGAAAATAACTAGTTTATTTTTTTTACCGAGGGGGATGTTTAATTTAATTATGTATATCGCTGTGTGAGACCACTGCCCCGCTCATTTGAGGACTGAAGTGGCTTAGAAAGTACAAAATGAATAAATATGTCAGATTAAAAAAAGAAGCTTGTTTCGTATTTGTTCTTATAGAATCATAGTTTTTTTTTTTCCAAAATATCATACCTTGTTATAATCATCATTTTGCAAAGCATTTATATTCATTTATATCAAGAACTAAACAGTTTACAGACGAGAACTGATTTTTTTTACAATACATAAAGTTACAATCATCTCTGGAGGGACGGAAAGAGGGGCTGACTGATATAGCTGTATATAAAAAAAAGTTGAGAAATCCGAAAAACAAATACAAGAAATATACAACAGTCTACAGTGGATAACTGCCCGCGATACCATGATTCTAAACGCTCTCTCGTACTTTAAATGATTGCTGATGTTAAAAATTGCGTCTTTAAATTGTGTGGCTGTATACTTTCTATAGCTCTCTCGTACTGTTTTAAATGTCATTGGGAGATACATTATTTTCACCGTCCGATGTGCAATCAAAGTCCTGCATGTTAGAGACCTGAAGTGACGTAAAAAGTTTGTTTGAATTCTAGAGCATGATTCGCGGATTATCTAACACTCAGAAAAATCACTGATAAGGTGCGATACGTTTAGATCAGTTCTTAGGATTATCATGAAAGTGTATTAGTATTTTTTCCCTTCTTTTTCGTCAAATCGTGTTGACCGTTATGATCGAAGTCACATTTTTCAAAGCTGAGGTCAACAAAGCTCTTACTTGTAAGAAAAAGGATGTTACTACCCGAAATTTTTAGTATATTTATTTTCCTGTAAAACTAAACAATTGAGTTATCGTCATGGTACTACCAGATAAATTTTAGATTTTTATAAATTATAAATGATCAAATAAATCATTTATGAATTATAAATGATCACACAGAGACAAAGCTATGATGTATGTAATCTTTATGTAATCTACTGAAGATTTTATAATCCTTGCTGTGATTCCATCAAAACTGGGACTGAAATTCGCTCATGTGTAATCACCTGATGACTGATTTATTAATTCTCATGGAATTAATGAAATAATGATTACATTCACTGCTTCCTGCAGAAAGCAATTCCTCGTTGACGTAAATTTCTCTCCACATCAGAAAATAAAATAAATATTGCAATCAACACCTTCAGAGATGACGTTGCTACTGTTGAGACTAATTTATCTTCTTACCACTTTGCAAAGCAGTTTAATGTACAGACACAAGAACACACAATTTATACGCAGTCTCATACTCTGTTAGTTCGGCAATTATCACAATAAGAATAACAATCAGATTATTTAAAACATTGGAAACAGTTCTGTATAGAGAAAATAATAAAATCTCCGAGGCTGGGTAAATATTTTTGGGCTGTTTATTTTCATACGCATAAATTTATTGCTCACTTTAATCCTTTAGCTATGTATGAAAATACTTAATGCCATTAAAAATTTCTGCCCAGATAATAATTAACTAAATATAGAAATAAGGTAATACGTACATAAATATAACTAAAATTCATTTTCTACTGTAGAAGTAAAACACGAAACCTTCCTAAAAGCTCTATTACCAGAAACTATTGAGTATGCTTTCTCTACACAAATTTCCAAATGTGTCTGGAATTTAGAAGGGATCGTTCGCATAAGTAAGGGGGGAAAATACATGTTCTCGCTCGGAATCGAACCGAGGACTTTGCGCGTGTAAAGCGCATGTGATAACCACTACACCACGAGAACTCACAGGAACTGACTTTCCTGTAATGTATTGAAGCCATTTACGATACAAGCGATTACCTGACTAGATTCGTTTGAATATCGATTTAATAATAATTCAAATATTTCATTGATGCTTACAGTAAACGTGATTCACACTAAAAACAGTAATCTTCAGCCTGGCTTACGTTTGTTTTTTATCACTTCTGTTATTGCAAAACAAATACCACATACGAAGCTTGTTTATTTATTAGAAGAATTTTTACAACATTTCGGGAGCTACACGTTTTTGCAGTCTTCCAAATAGGGGAAGAGAAAATGGAATATTCTTATTATCTTGCCACATAATTTCATTCACAAGAAGCCAAACAAACGGAACACATTTCGGTATTATATCAAATTATTCCACATGAGTTTTTCTTGTATTTCATGGTTCTCAAAGCAAACATTTTCATCTTCATCTTACCAACAATACGTTAAGGGCTTATCTTCAGAAAGTGATACGCAAGAGGTCTCACTTCAGAAAGTGAGACCTCTTGCGTCTTTTTGCTCTCCAGCAGGTATGCCTACCTATTAAAAATGTATTATTCTTGTCTCCTTTCCAACTTGGACATCGTCCAAACCGAAAAAAAAAAATCTACGAAGGCTTATTACTAAGCCCTTCCAACCCTACTACTCGTTATTTTTAGAAGTTGATTCAAAATTCACTTCAGGAAGTTAAGGTCTTAATATAAAGCATTGTCACAAAAAGAAAATTCCCTAGAACAACTTCTTAAGATTTTTTTTTTAATTTTGTATCGGCGTTAGTGCCAGTGAATTTTAAGGTGGGGGGGGGGGGGGTCTGAAAGGTTCTCGTCTCCGACCATAGATGGCGACACTATCGGAAAGATTTTTCTTTTTACGTTAGTACATCTGTCTTAAGCATCCATGTAAAATTGCAAGCCATTCTATCAAGTAGTTTGTTTTATACAGCTGTCTGAAGCAAAAGTGTTGTCTGTATCCTTTGAAATGCATAAAATTCAGTATTTTGCAGTTATAAAACGCTTTGTAAAAGAAGGTTTAATGCCAAGCGAAATTCATTCGAAGTTTATTTCATAAAACTTTATGGGCACTCTTTTCTTTCGTTTTCGACAATTACGAAATGGGCTGCCGCGTTTAAACATGGCCGTACCAGACTTTAAAATGATCCACGTCAAGGATCATTTTAAAAAGTGTAAAAAAATGGTATGGTATCATTACACTCCAAAAAATGTAACGATACCATAAATAATTGATCAAGTACGCGATATGGTATTGGATGACCAGTAAGTCAAAGTGCGTGAAATTCGTGAGATTATAGTCATTTCAAAAGGATATGTAGGATATATTTTTCATGAAGAATTGCAAATGAAAATGCTAATCACAAGATGGGTGCCGCGCCTCACAGCAGATCAAAAAAGCCATGAAAATCTGCGAACAGTGCTTGGAGCATTTTAACAAGAACAATAATTATGTGCGTCGATTTATTAGTATGGATCAGACTTGGATTCACCATTACGCACGAGAATCCAAACAGCAGTCAAAACAGTGGACAGAAGCCGGTTGTCCAGCGGCAAAGAAGACAAAGTCGGTTCCATCAGCGGAAAGGTCATAGCATCGGAGTTTTGGGATGTTCATTAATTATCTTGAAAAGAATAACACGATAACCGGGAAATATTATTCCGATCTTTTAATCAGACTAGACGAACAAATGTGTGAGAAAAGACCCGGTTTGCAGAAGATAAAATCATCTTTCATCAGGGCAATGCGCCTGCCCACAAAGGTGTTTTGGCAATGGGAAAATTAAGGGATCTGCACTATGAATTGTTGGAATATCCACCTTATTCCCCAGATTTGGCTCCGTCTGACTTCTATTTCTTCCCGAAACTAAAACCCTTCCTCGATATTTTCTTCGAATGAAGAGGTGATTGCAGTTGTAGAGGGGTATTTTGCAGATCTTACTAGAATCACTACAGGGATGGGATAATGGCGCTCGAGCATCGCTGGAATAAATGTATTAGTCTGAAGGGAGATTATGTTAAAAATAAAAATAATTCTGAAATTATAAATTCGTTTTTTCTTTGTTAGGCCGAGAAATTTTCAGACCATCCTGGTACTTTTAATCGTGCTACTTAGCATAATAACTGTCTTTTCTTATTTCTATTCTTGCAATTGTATTTCTTGAAAATAACAATGGTTTATTCTAACCCTGTAAGCTAGCAAATCAGGCGAAATCTTGCAGGTTCATATGTTCATTCAGTTCAATTACATATAATTCTATTTTACAGAGAAAAATTAAGGCATTCCAATTAAAAGTATATTTATTTTTTACTGTTAAACTAAACAATTGAGTTATCGTAATGGTACTACTAGAGAAAATAGAGAAAATAGTATGATAATAATTGCACAGTACTACCTAATTGTTTACCTTAGAACTATAATGTCTATGGAGATATAGACATTATTTAACAGCAACATTATGCTTATTTGATACCGAAATATTATTAATTGAATAATCAATTAAATGATCTATGCGGTTATGAACTGCTTTATTAATTTTCCGTCCTTAATCTTCATGTCATGACAACGATTATAGGGATGTACACACGTTTGCTTGTTTTAATCTTGACGCCCCAATGTTACCGAAATTGTATTCATATTGATGAGGAGAGGCTTTACATTACCATTTCGATGTCACCTGCATCCCTTTTACAATATGTTGAACCTACTGCATTGGTTTAACCGGATGGTGTTGTAATGTACCGAAAGTGAACGCAGTTCCAACGATCCAATACTTGAGTTCATGAGTGTACTGAACTCTTCAGCAACGTTCATCGTTGCTAAAGATATCCTGCTTTCTGCAGAAATAGCTGTAAAATGCTTATCAACGTTTCAATTAAAGCTTTAAAGATGTATTAATCAGATTTATGGTTTTTAACATAAAAATCCGATAAATTAACTGATATCCCCACACAATTGACGATTATATCACTCTCCTCGTGACGTTAGCTATGCGAGCATTATTTTGGAAGAACCAGCTTCCTAATTCCTATTCGACTCAATAGTTGATTCCAACTAATGAAGAACCATAATGGGGATCCAAAGGTAGAAACAGTATTTTATAATTTTATTTAATAATTATATACCAACAGTGCAATTAATATAATAAATTATCAATCCGCTTAATTACACACACACACACACACACACACACACACACACACACACACACACACACACACACACACACACACACACACACACACACACACACACACACCTTGTGTATTATGAATTGTTAAGAAACTTTTTATTAACCTATAATTAATGGTTTGCGTCTGAATGTTCCCGTTGTTCGTGATTCAGTTGTTAAGGCATTTTACATACGCATGTTGGCATTCCAAATAGCCATAGCGCTGAGCAGATCAAACATGTACTTAGGCTTCCAATATTTCCATTCATTCCCATTGCATTCCTTTCTTATTGTGATTGCAATTCGTGTCGTGAAAGTGAATATCAAAAATATATCATAACAATGAATTAAATGACAATATATTACAACAAACTCATGATCTCCGAACTGGTATAATTCACAAATTATTCGGATAAGTACATGCTTTTTTAGATTACTCAGTATAGGGGTCCCTTCTTCTAATGCTACAAACAATTTTGATATAACACAAGTGTTAAAATATCACTCTTCCGTCCATCTAATAATCCAGTAATTATTAGTTGCTACTAAATATATAAAAACGAAACTTACCTGAAAAGAAGTAGGTAAATTTACAACTACAAAAAAATAACTTAACTGGTGATTCAAAATAATTTAGAATGTATTAATTTCGTGGGTTAGCAATTTAACTATTCTATTATTCATATACAATTACCATGTGTACATACTTTTTCTGTATACTGTTTGAATATAAGTTTATTTCTTAGTTAATTTTGTTGCATTTTGTTCATGTAGTATGCAGATAGATGTTATTCATTTGTAGTTCCACTATATTTTGCACCTATTATCAGTTACTAAAATTAAATAACTCTTAAAATTTCAACTGTAAATCGTAAACAGCAACAACGTTGAATATTGCACAATAGAATTTATTCCGCATTACATGCTATAATGAGGAATTCTGGCAGCTCGAGAATATGATCACTGTATAAGACTTGAATAACAGAGAGTACAACTAATACTTAATTAACCAGTGCATTTTCTATTTGTTTTACTGCAAAACCAATAAACTGCCCAGCGCTTTGACAGACATGGAAAACAATGCCTAATAGGGTTAAGTACATCATTGTCAGTGTCAATTAGGATGATAAAAAATCATATTAATCGGTGTTAACGGGCTTTTACAAATATTATAAATAAGACTGAACTAAAATTGGATTAAATTAAAACAAATGAAGTCTCGGTGTAAAATTAAATAGAAAACAATCCACTTTGGAAAAATATTTGGATCCCTTTGGCAAGCATAATATAGAAAAACACAGGAATCGTGCAAAGGTTAAATTAAAAGAAAATAAAGAATCACAAATTACGTTCTTATAAAACATATAGAAAGCTGTGAAGAATGCAAAATAGATGAAAGAGAAAATAAAAATAAGAATTCTTAATATAACAAAACACGCATATTCTTGCCGGCATCGAATCGAGTACCAGGCGCGTGTATAGCGGATGTAATAAACCACTACACCACGAGAACAACTTGAAGTCATCATTTTAAAATACCATTCATCAGTCTTAACAATGAAAATCAAAATTTATTACAACAATGAAAAATTATTGTTTAATAAACGTTGCAGAAAACCAATTTTCAAAACAATTAGAAAAGTGCAATACTTTTAATACCTGGACAAACTATCCAAAACTTATTGAGGTTAATGGCATTAACTTCAATAATTGCACTGTATTCTGCATTACAGTCAAACTGTTCAAAAGTATATAATACTCTTATATATCGTGTAGTTGGTATCCAAGTAATATTTTATCATAGCTGCATAGCAACTTAATTGTATTGGTGTGTTACTATTTTTCCAGTTTTAAAGATTTCATTTATTACTTTTAGAAGGATCGGACCTTGGCTAGCTGTTGCTTTACTTCTGATGCCATCAATGCCTGGTTTGATTTAGTTTGATAGAATAGAGGGAATAGTTCTGGTTCTGTTATGGTTGGAATCACAATGTCTGTAATCCAAGTGGAGGTATTTTTCTCTGTACTTCTTGGATGTAGTGGAAAGGTAGATTTGGTATCGTTCTTTAAGCTGTGTGTTATGGTTTCAAAGGCGTTGGTAGTGGGAACACAGTCTAGCAGATTTTTAATCAGCTTATTGTTTGGTTCATCGCTTTCATTATTTCCGTAGAATATCTTTTCTATGTATATCTAGGATTATGTTTTGTATTATCCAAAGATTTGGCTTCTTTTTAAGCGAATTCTGATTTTTTGTAACTTTCTTATACATTTCCTCCATAGCAAGTTTTTAATGTTGTGTAAAATATCTACTGAATCTAGTGGCTCCATTCAATCAAGGTTTCTTATTTCTTGGTTGGATATTTCTTCGTCTATTATTGTTTTATGTTGCTTTTCAATGTAGAAAGTATTCTATTCTTAGAGTACAGGTGAAGAAATGGTCTGCAACTTTACATTTTATGAATGCTGCTGTATAGCTATTTGGTAGTGCCCGGATGTTTATATTATGCCAGACGCTGTAATACTTCTCTAGTGCATGATGTTATAGTTGGTATTAAGTTATACATAGATAATATACTGTATCTGGGTATTGTACGATGGTTTGGGTTGCAATATTTATGTTTATATCACCGATTATGATTAGATATTCATTTAAGAATAATTCTTGGCATGAAAGCCAGCAGCTGAGTTTGTGAAATAATTTTAATTTGGTGGCATATAAAAAGTATTTAGTATTAGGTGGTCCTGTTGACTAACAGCATTAATTGCTTCGGTACAAACATTTTCAGCATGCTCTAGAGTAAAGACTGCGTTTTTGCTATTATTTCTGTTCGGTAAATATTAATAATCCACTACCTCTTTTTGTTTATCGGCAGTAATTATGTTGTTCAAAGCCTGGAATTTGATGGATATTTGCTTCATTACTATTAACGGATACCTCCGTTAGGACCAATATATCAATAGCACCAGTATTATTCTTCAGCTAAGCTTGCAGCATTACCCAATGTTTTCTAGTGCTTATTGATGTTCATATGCAGGACAGATTCCTCTCGATCTGTGCACCATGGGTAAAGAAAGTCAAAGGTACAACTGTTGGTATACTCTGATATTACTGAATCTGTTGGACGGTTCATATTCTATAGACTGTAACTTCTTCAAGTTTGTGATTCCCTCAAGAATAGTTTTGCATCCGTAATTCAAAATATTTCACTATTTTTTGTCTGTTTTTGCTTTTCTTGCCTGGTTCAACAGATTCTGATATAATGTTGTTAAATACTCCGAGAGGAAGAATATTATGATGCGTTCAAGTCCTTGGCAATTGTTTTTTTTTTTCAACTTGCTGGCTTTTATGATATCGACTCTCGTGGACTTTCTTGTAAAACGAACTCTGTCAGTTGCAGACAAGCCTTTGCTTTTCTGCGGAATCCGATTTACGGTCTGAATGTCATTACGCTGTAAAGGGATATCTACGAAAAAACTACGTCTATGAGATATTTTCTGTGGATGCAGGTTCAGGTAGACAATTTATGACAAAACCTTCACATTTATAACGCTGCTAATTTAAAAGTTCATATTTTCCTTTAGGGAATTAAGGGAATTTGGAAAAAAAAATTAATATATCGTTCACCTAAATTGCTTTGTAAGTTAAAAACAAAGCAATTTAATAAATGTGTGGTTTAAAAAACATTTTTCTTACTCATAAGGAACATAGTCTCAAGAAGTAAAGTAAATATTTTATCGCATCAACTGACTTTCCAAAGGTTTCAGTTAATAATAAAGATTTAGGGGGTAAAATATTAATGGGATAAATACGAATGATTTATGGGATTGTTCTCGCTTGCTCGAAATCATACCGAGGAAATTACGTGTAATTACCCCGGAACACCTGTGGTAGAATTAACCGAAATCATTTCAAACCCCTCACGAATGTTCTGTAATAATATCATCAAAATTGCTTAATTTCTAGGATAAAATAATCCGCGAGCTATATTTGTTATACGTTACTATTTCACATAAATGTGGAAAATAATTAATGGGAAATGTAAAATAAATAATATATAAGGAATAAATTTAAAAACTAAATGTTCACCTTTTAAATAAAATACTACAAATAAAAATTGAACAATCCAGCTGTTAATCAAAGATTAAAATCCCCCTTTATATATCATAATAGGAATGCACAAGTATACACAGATAAATATTAATTAGAGTTAGCAATAGCCCCATCTTATCAAAACCCAAGGAATAATCTGTAGAGACCGGCTGCCAAACCGAAACCCAATTAGGGCTAAAATTACGCCTCGTATTCTGCCTTACAAAATGAATTACTTTAAATAAAACATTACCCTGTCATAGACGCGGTTTCTGTATCTGTCGATTTGCAATAAACGAATTGCTCCAACTATACTTAAAGAATTATAAATGATCGATCAAGCAGAGACAAAGCCATGATTATGCAATCTACTGAAGATTTTATAATGCTTGCTGTGGTTCCATCAAAACCGGGAGTGAAATTAGCTCATGTGTAATCCCCGAATGGCTGATTTATTAATTCTCGTGGAATTAATGAAATAATGATGACATTCATTGCTTCCTTCAGAAAGAAATTCTTCGTTGACGGATATCTCTCCATGTCAGAAAGTAAATAAATAATGCAATCAGCATGTTTAATATTCTACTAGATTTCCTTGGCTGTGTTCGGCTTATGCAATTGCTTTTTTACTGTTGTGACGCTATTTTATCTTCTTACCACTTTGCAACACAATTTAATGTACACACGAACACACACAAATATACGTAGGGTCTCATAGTGTTTTGTTTTCGACAATTATCACGACATTAATAACAACCAAATGATTTTAAACTATTGGAAACTATTTCTGTATAGAGAAAATAATAAAATCTCCGAGTCTGGGTAAATATTGTAATCTCTGGGCTTTTTTTTTTCATATGCATAAATTTATTGCTCACATTAATCCTTTAACTAGGTATTAAAATACATAATGCCATTAAGCAAGTCTGCCAAAACAGTTAATTAAATATAGAAATAAGGTAACACGTACATAAATATGATGAGTAACTAAAATTCATTTCCTACTGCAGAAGTATAATACAAAATCTTCTTTCAAAAAATTTATTACCAGAAACTATAGAGTATGCTTTATATACACAAATTTCCAAATGTGTTTGGAATTTTGATGGGATTGTTCGCATGATGTTCTCGCTCGGAATCGAACCGAGGAGCATGCGCGTGTAAAGCGCATGTGATAACCACTACACCACGAGAACTCACGTGAAGCTTTCCTGTAATGCATTCAACCAGTTTCCTTTTGAATATCGATTTAATAATAAATCAAATATTTCATTGATGCTTAAAGTAAATGTGATTCACACAAAACTGATAAACCTGAGCCTTGCTTACGTCTTTTTTTTTGATCACTTCTGTTATCACAAACGAAATACCAAATACCAAACTTGTTTATTTATTGGAAGAGTTTTTACAACATTTCTGGAGCTACACGTTTTTGCAGTCTTCCAAATAAGGGAAGAGAAAATGGAAAACAATTTTTCTGAATTGAGTTATTTTTATTACCTTTCCACATAATTTCATTCACCTGAATGAACACACACAAATGGATCAAATCTCAGAATTATATCAAATTGCTTCACATGAGCTTTATTCTTGTATTTCACGTTACCAAAACAAACGTATTGATCTTCATCTATCCACAATACGATTCTACACTTCAGAAAGTGAGACCTCTTGAGACGTTTTGCTATCCAGAGGTATGCCTATTAATATTGTATTTTTCCTATCTCCTTTCCAACTGATGGGCATCGTCGAAACCGGAAAAAAAGCTACGAAGGCTCATTACTGAGTCCTTCCAGTTGGTTAATGTATAACTATTTTGGAATGTTTTTAATGTGGAAGTTTTAGCGATAGGTTTTAAAAAGATATCAGAGTATATTGCAATATTTTAATTCTTTTTCTTTTTTCATATAAATCTTCACAAATTTAGTAGTTACTTATTTAATAGTAACTAGCCTGCCTTAGTTTTAGCATCGTAAAAGCATTCCCGTTACTGTAGTAAGATATTTGAGGATATCATTAGGAGATACGTTATTTTCACCGTCCGATGTGCAACTACAGTCCTGCATGTTAGAGACCTGAAGTGACGTAAAAAGCTTGTTTGATATCTACAGCGTGATTCTCGGATTATCTTTTTTTTTTCATACGCATAAATTTATTGCTCACATTAATCCCTTAACTAAGTATTAAAATACATAATGCCAATTAAGCAAGTCTGCCCAGACAATTAATTAAATATAGAAAAAAGGTCACACGTACATAAATATGAATATGATGAGTAAACTAAAATTATCTATTTATTTTACTACCTATTCTGAAAGTTAGAATTATCTAACTTTCAGAAAAATCACTAATAAGGTATATATTTACATCCATTCTTGGGATTATCATGAAAGTGTATTAGCATTTTACTTTTTTCCACTTGTTTCTCGTCATTTCGAGTTGATCGTTTTGTTCGTTGTCACATTTTCCAAAGTTTTTATTTCGTATTGGCTAGGACGAGTGAATTTTAGTACTTCACGATCTTCAATACTTTATTTTGATCATTTCTGTGTTTGATAACATAGTGATAATTAGCATACCTGTCGTTTCTTATTTCTGTTTTTTTGTTCTTTAAGCTAGTAAATCAGGACGAAATCTTGTAGCTTCATTAGTTCATTCACTTCAATTACGTATGATTCAATTTTTCAGAGAAAAATTAAGGCATTCTATTTTAAAATATATAATGTTAGCAGTATTTTTCCTGTAAAACTAACAAATTGAGTTACCATAATGGTACTACCAGAAAAAATAGTTTAACTATTGCACTGTGCTACCCAATTGTTTACCTTATGTAGATTCATAGATATTATTTAGCAGCAATATCATGCTCATTGATTTGATACTGAAATATTATTAACTGAATAATAAATTAAACGATATATGCGGCTCACTAAACTCCTTTATCACTTTTATGTCTTTAATATTCGTGTGATTACAGCGATTTTAGAAGTATGCACATCTGCTTGTTTTAACCTTGACGCCCCAATGTTACCGAAATTATATTCATTTATGGTGAGAGGCTTTACATTACCCTTTGAATGTCACTTGCACCCCTTTTACAATATATTCAACCTACTGTATTGGTGCAACTGGAAAGTCTTGTAATGTGCCGGAAGTGCGTTCACTTCCTGCACGTCACGATCCACTGCATGAGTCGATGAGTTATACTGATCTCTTCAGCAAAGTTCTGAATGTTGCTAAAGACAACCGGCTAGCTGTAACATTCATATCAATGTTTCAATTAAAGCTGTATTAATCAAGTCATGGCTTTTTGGCCTAAAAATGTAAACAAATAACCGATACTCATGCACAATTAACGATTATATTACTCTCCTCATGAATTTTCGAAGAACCAGCTTCCATAATGCAATTGCTTTGTTCGACTCAATAGTTGATTCCAAGTAATGAGGAATCATAATGGGAATGCAAAGGTAGAAACAGTATTTTATACGTTTTATTTAATAATTATATACCAACAGTACAGTTAATATAAGTAAATTATCAATCCCCTTAATTTTATATATACATACATATACCTTGTGTATTATGAAATGTTGAGTAATTTTTAGCAAAAATTTAGTTGAACAAATGGATTCTGTCTGAATATCTCTTTGTTCATGATTCAGTTGTTAAGTCATTTGGCGTACGCACGATTTGCATTCCAAACAGCCATTGCGCTGAACAGAGCAAAAATGTACTTAAGCACTGCTGATATTTCATCCTGAACAGTTTCCTTCACAAGGGGGGGGAGAAGTAAAGTAGCGTATTAAGTTCTTTTATTTCTACTTCTCCACGTTGTTGCTCTTGCGTTGAAACCAGTTATTTGGAAAGGCACTTTTATGTCTCGCATGGCTGGATTTATTGCCGACTTTTCCACCTCTCATAGCACAACGAAATCAATTTTGGAAACACGGAGCATACCATGAAGGAATTTACTTTTATCATAAAACACGTACTCTTGCAATGTCCTGTGTGACTTCTCGTGGCTCAGTCAATGGTAATAACATATTTTTCTCTGATTCACGGTGAAGTAAGAAACTCATTCTGATGTTTCTGATTATATAATCTTCAAGGAGTTGATCGTCGAATCCGAAGTCCATCTGCAATCGAAGATCTAGGAAAAGTCGAGGCGAACAACTCATTTTTCTCATATTACAGTATAAAGAAGCGAAGTGTGTCTTCACCATTTATTTCTTCGCCTAATAAGCAGTACAAATGTATATTCTGATTTAAAAAAAAATAAAATAAAATGTCCAATGAGTCCTATTAAATCTTATCCTCGTAATGCAAAATTTAATTTTAAGCTCTTTGATCAGAACTTAACTTTTAGATTTCATAGTTGCTTATAAAGTCTTCGACATTAATTTTTTCTTTCATTACCAAATTTTTATCTTCTTTTTATTCTAAACAGAATATTCGTATTTACGATCTGGAATTTTAATGGATTCTGTAAATGACATTCACATGTCGGAGCTGTGCTCTTGTACAGCTAGATTCATTTTGGTTTTTTCTTACTCGATTCTCACCCGAGAAAGGTTTTAAACCTACAGTCCATTAGTACCGCCAGTATACTAAAGATTTTTTTTTATATTTTATTAATTTAATGTGTATTTTACATAATACGGAAATACTTCTCCAGAGATCAAATATAGAACATGGGAAGTTTATTTTTAAAAGGAATAAATTTTCTATTTCTTATGCCTCCACCTCCAGGAAATTACATTTTACAGCATTCCGTTTTCTGATGATCAATGATAGAACCATTATGTTTAAATGATGAATTACGAGTATTTAGTGTATAGATGGACAAAGCGATTCTTTCTCGATTAGTCATTGGACTGCATGGAGATGTCTGAGAGAAATACTATTCTAGCAAAGTATCTAGCCTTTATTAATTTCATAGCTGACTGATTACGTCTCATTAAACAATTCCTCTATCACATTATTTATCAATCGTATGGTATTAAAGAATTAATATTACATAAATCATTAAACATTCTTGATTAAAGCAAACCAGAGCGTATAGTAAGAGTTAATGAACGATATATAACTTCCATTCCTCTGTATGCTGATCCTTTAAGTGTATATTTAGAATTAGAAAACTTATTCTATAATACATGAAGTTTCAAATACTTTTCTATGTAAATGATTTCCGCTTTGTGCACGGATTTTTTCCCATTTCAATGAGTTTATTCACAAGCCATTCTTATAGCATCAAATGATGACAGTACACAGCACTCCTAATGTTGCCTCTGTTCTCGATTTTCTTCCTCCTAAAATGTGAAACGTATTAAAGATCTGCGAAGTTCTTTAAAAGTTACTTTAAGTGGGGAAAAAAATTAGAGAAATCTGAAAATTACTCAAGGTGAAAAGAAAAACCATTGTCTTGTTTATTTCTTCTTCCCGTTAATCATTTTCTCACGACTCCACTGACGTTCGTAATATTTGTTGCATGCTTGTGTGTGATTCACCTTCCCTTTTTCCTTCCCCCCTCCTTACTATGTTTACATTCTTCACATACCGTCATTTCGATCGGAATGGATTTAGTTTCAAATCGTTAAATGGTGTGTAAATAAATAGTTTTTTGCGTCGTTTTGGATCATTTTACCATCCAAATAGTTTAATTTCAACTAAAACTGACACCTAATAAATTTTTTGAGCTCAACGAATCGCTAAAACATTTATTTAAATAGCATCACGCTCAGTGTACTGTGTTAATGAATAGCATCGTTAAAACAAGAATATGTTGTTTTCCTAGACCTTATTCTTCATCATTCATGTGTGAGCCTTCAAATTTTCTTCCTGTAGTAATAATCCTACACTTCACTTTACATCCGTGCTCTGTCTCTCACTACCATTCTTATAAAACGTGCAGCATCATTAAGTCTAATTAACTCACTGTCCTCTTCAGAGAGATTAGTAATAAAATAAACATATTTACGTAAAACTACCTTCTTGTGTAACGGCTTCGAGTAGTTGTTTTTCAGCATTGTTATTAACAGTTATGGAGTTTCTTCTTCATCTGTCTCCCAATACTATCAACATCATCGCCATCCCGTATTTGAAAATGTGTCCGAACGAATCTCCAAACTACTTAATTCATTGCTATCATAGTGCGTTTTACTCGATAAATACCGTACTTGCCGCGTATAAGACGCACTTTTTTTGTTTGAATATAGGTCTGCAAAACACCGATATACGCCGATACTCAGTTTTTTATTACTTTCATTTCTGGAAATTTTTCTCTGTTCTGAGTTACGTGATTTCTTATCCTTGCGGTGTGGGAGAGCATTCCAGTTACGTTAGTTATGTATTCTAGTTACTGGAATAAATTCTAGTATTCCAATTTGGATAGATAACATTTGGTCTGAGCGCTCTGGCGAACTGTTGAAGAAGCCTGCCCTGCTAGTTTGAGATCATTTTCGTTCTCACAGAACAAAAGATATTAAAAATAAACTCAAGGAATTGAAAACTCAGTTAGCTCTAGTTCCAGGAGATCTAACTAGTCAGCTTCAACCTTTAGATGTCTGTATTAATAAACCATTTAAGGGATTTATGAAGGAGAAGTGGAACAGCTGGATGCAATCTTCAGATTTTGAGGTTTACGCCATTAGGAAGAAGGAAGAAGCCTGGCATTTCGCAAGTTTGTGAGTGGGTCAAAGCTTCATGGGATGCTGTGAAAACTGAGACAGTGGTTAAATCATTTAAGAAGTGTGGCATTAGTAATGCACTGGATGTAATGCACTGGACAATTTGTTGTATGAGGACTCAGATTCTGATTTAAAAGAGGTCTCAAGTGTCTCTTATTTAGCTCTGAAGATGAATTTCTGGGTTTTGATGAAGAAGATTAAAAGGTAGGTATTCTTCCTAGTTAGATTAGGTATTTGTTGAAAGTAGACCTACCTATTACTTTATATTTGAAATACTGAAAATTCATTATAATATTAAGTGATAAAGTTTTTTTCCTAAAAAATGTGTACAAAAAACGCGGAGCGTCTTATAGGACAGTGCGTCTTATAATCCGGCAAATACGGAAGACTGTAACTTCTATTGTACGTTATGAGAGTGGGTTGTACTTATGTTGTAATAATTGCTTACTACCATCGTGGAGAATAATACCAGTCGTGTAATACTATGTTCAAAAATATAAGACCACCACAAAAATACAGGAAGACCAAAATGTTGAACAGAAAAATCTTGAAATTTATGAAGTTCGAAATACATGTAATTCCATTGAGGTATTAAATTTATATTTATCTAAATTCCTAGTAAGAAAAATATTAATTTCGAAAGCAGTGTCGAATTCGCGATACCATGCAGCAATCTACCCACACACGTAGGCATCTCAAGTATAGGTCACGGATGCCTGTATTTCAAATGATGAATTTAGCTCGATAAAGTCTTCTTCTCATCTACAACTTCAAGCCTTGTTCAATATTTTGGTTTCGAGTTTTTAGAATTATAATTGAATTAACATGTAGATTGCATGGTCGGATAAGTGTAGTTTATTTCTAGAATAAAATAATTTAATGTGATTTATATCGTAAAAGATAATTTAAAATATTGTACGACGCAAACCACTATTTAATAAGTGAAGTGTATCTAGTTTAGGTCTTCTCTCTATGAAGATCACGTGGCAAGCGATGCAAGAAGAACTGGTTCATAATCAGCCACTAATACTAATTTTACGTGTACAATATTCGATATTTACCTGTCCAGAATATTAATCCATTCACGAGTACCTTCAAATCTGAAGATTAAACCTTCAACGAAGGAAGAGGACCACTCAATGTTGGTTAAGTAAAGAATATCTTATTTCAAGTTCAGATGATTTTCATCTCGCCCGGTTTTCGTCTCCGATACCTTATTGATAAGAAACCCTAGAGAACTCAAAAATAATCTGCTTGGATTAAATAACCTTACTAGCGTTCCTAAAACTTCCTCATTCGGTTTTGCGAACGATAAATTGTAATTTTTCGTGTTTGAATAACTGTTACCTCCTCTGCCATATTTCCACTTTATAAATATAGTACGTTCCCTTAAATCATTCATAAAATTCCTTCAGTCAAAAATATGTGTCCCACAAAAACACTTAGTTAGTCATCAGCAATATCTCTGTCTTTCTAAAATGAAACAAATGACGAAGGATCTCATGATTCATATGGAGAATTCATATGACTTTTCTGTAGGTGGAAAAAAGTTAATTTTTTTATAAATTAAAATAAAAATGAATCAGATCTGAGTATTTACGATATTAATGTTTAAACTAGGGCCTACGTAGCCTCGTGATAACCGGTAGGAGAATAGATTATGGGGTACTTTTAGTTACCTCTCTATAGGAACATTTTTCTAGTTTTGGGTGCCAGCCAAGCTAGTTGTTGTCCACAGATAACTACTTAAGTATCGGATCTCCTAACTCAGAAACCTCAGAATTCTGATATACACAAATAATACCAATTAGGATTAAGAAAATAGCTGCCGATGTTGCCTTATTCCCTTATTTTTCCTTTGTTCCCTTTATTTAGCACTGCTAGATAAAGGTAAAGGGAAAGGGTGTGTGTGTGTGTGTGTGAGAGAGAGAGAGAGAGAGATACGCACATACTCCGCTAAAATAAGTATAGGAAATGTTTTTAATATCAGTCAAATGAACATATTTTACTTATATTAAAAAAACAGGATTATTACACTTCGATATCTATTTCTCCAAGGCATTTTCAAGAATACCATAACATATACTCCTCCGAGTGGCATATAGTATCTTAAGTAGCAAGGAAACGAAATCAATTTAAGTTTGTAATTGCTTTGAACATTAGCAAAGTTTAACGTCCGCATCACAATCTGCACCAGTGAAATCCCAAAAGAACGTTATCCTAATGATAGTCACCGATGTGATAAATCGCTAAGAGACATTTCACTGATAGACATTCTAAATGCTCCAACACTTTTAAGACGAATAAATTCTATCATAACATAAACCCAAGAAAGTAATTAGACAAGGATGAATGTGTTCATTTATTATTTTAGGTAAATTTTTTGTTATAAGAATTCAGAATATTTTTACCAGTTATCAAAGTCATAAAAACGATCTTGTGCAATAAAAAAAATAACTTCGGTCGATTCTTGTTTGAGTAATAGGATGTTGCGAAATGATATTCATTGGTTGTCTAAACCCAAAATATTTGGACCCGTGCCAGTGCACTTGATAAGCTGAGTGAACTTTCTTCTCTTTTACACAGCGGTATGTAACACATTTAACTGTACTTGGGATAAAGGATCTGCAACATTATTTTTCATTATTTTTACGTGTTTTGTGAACTTTTAACGTGCTGTATTTGAATAGTTTTATACTTCATAGTTGCGATAAAAAGATTTATGTTAATAATGCAAATTCACCGTGTCCCTAAAATCTTGTAGGACCGGTATCCTTAATCAACGGTGAGATATTTCACGTAAAAAAAAGTTGAATGTCTGATATGCATATGATTATTAACGGTGAGATTTTAGTTTGCGAATGGAATTCGTTGTACAAAGGCTGGAAATCAGAGAACCAGTCCAGACAGACAAACCTTGCCAAATATGTAAAATTTGAGATTTTAGTCTACCGACACTAAATTAACGAAATGGAGTGGTTACCTCTCCTTCACGTCAATGCCTTCATATAACGCCTAGCGTCCTAGATTGGATTTGAATCGGTTCCTTTCCTGTTTTCAGGAATGTTTTCATCATACCATTATCAAGTGCACATGCAGACGTTTACTATTTAGTTAATAATATAATTCTGAGTACTGGGAATATTTTAGCAACAGAGCATTTTATTTCAATTGCGTGAAATTGAGAGATCGCGTGCCATGCGAAATACTTGTTTCGAATATGTGTAGCAATAATAAACGGGGTGACGTTGAAAATGTAAAGCGAATATTGTAATTCGATTTACATTTGTAATGCACTCATGTTTATATATGAGATGCTACTACTGGTGCATGTGGTATTATGTTACCGATATAAAATTCGGGGGAAACCAATAGTGGTTTAGCATGATTTTATATTCACGATACTAAAACTACATTTCACTGTAAAATACTAATCGTTAGCTAGGTCGGAAAGCTGAAATATCACCGCTAACGAGAAATGTGTTCTTCGCTTGATGTTATTTCTGAAATTCGATTAGATGACAGCAAATATTTGAAGTAGTCAAATCTCTTAAGAAATGTTCGAAAGTGATTTATTTTCTAACATCTGTAACCTACTCAGAATGTGTGTGTTCGCACGCGAGCGCGCGCGCACAGTACTGGATGGATATCTAATGCAATTTAGACATTTCTTGAAGTGGTTTTTTTCGTGTGTTGCTCTTGTGGGTGATCTACTTATTGAAAATATCGCAACGCTTCATATCCACCGCTTCTGGCATTTGCCCTACTCTTGTCTGCCACATAAACACATATTCCCTGTTTGTTAGCACGTACGGCAGGTGCGTGGAATGGGATCTAATGCGTTTCCTGTTTCTTTCCTCCTAAACATATAAAGTCTTATTAGAGATGTCAGTGAACGCGTTTTTTTTTCCTTTAGTCATCCCTACTCTAGAAACGATTTTTCTTAATATATGCCATTTTATTGCTTTTCTGAATGTTCTCTTGACCTAAATATTTTATGATCATAATACATGACTGTGGAAGATCTGACATGTTTCAGAAGGGTCACATCATCATTTGCATCACAGGTCACATTAGCATTACATGCTGACTGTTATATGGATTAGCAGCAAGAATATCAGACAAAGTCTGATATTCTTGCTGCTAGTCCTGTAATATCTTCTACAAAAATATTTTTGCATTATCGTTGTTGCCGATGGTTGTTTGCGGATAATTGTTTCGTAGTAAAGCCAACGCATTCGTTTTTTTTTTAAATATGACCTCATAGTTGTGCTGTTATATAGTAGGGAGTTTCTTTTAAGTAAGTGGCTCAACGAATAAGATATAGCTTTTACCAAAGCTATGATTATTCTTAATGAACTTTGTGTGACTAACCGAAGATTGGATCATGAAATTTATTTCATTCCAAGCAATGAAATAACTGTAATAAGATTATGTATTAACATATTCCAAGACGTTAATCCTAAGATAGTAGGAGAAGAGTCAGAGTGTGAACAGAAATCACATGTTCACATTCACTACGAGTAAATACATTCAATCTGCCTAATTAAAATGGCTTAAAATGTTGTTCCAATGTATGAAGGAAAAATGGAGTATTTTGCCTTTGTTTTGAAAAATTTACGGTTTCAATATTTCCTGTTCGATCAATTGGAGGTGTTATCAATGTGCCCTTTTTAAATTCTTTTGTTCTGTTCATGAAGGCAAGTTTATATCATATTCAACTACGAGATTCCATGGTTGTATATATAAGTTTCTGAATAGTATGATGGGTGAACTCTGGATTGCACCTTGATCAAAATCCCTGATCACGAGCTTTGCGACATTGCCTTGTCTCAAAATACATACCATTACAACTACATGTATCCATCGATCGGAAAGAATTCGTTCGAACTTTATTACTATGTAGATCATTTATAAGGATTTATAATCAACTTCATATGAAATCACTTAACTAGCCCTACTTTTAGGGCGAGTTAGTTGTTGCAGTTCAAAGTTTATTTGAATCAAAGAACGAGAATGCAATTTCAACATGCATTACACACCAGAATACATAATATTTAACTCCAACTAATTTATCGATATGATACGTAAAAGCAGTTTATATGGTGATTTTTTATCATAATTATTCTAGCTCTTAATTCTGGTAGTTTGTTAAAATTTAAGACGCAGTTTTCGATCCCTAAGACTCCTATTCTGACTGTTTCCTTCAGTTATTATGAACATTCGCATGAGAGTTAAAGTTATTTCTAAGAGTGGTACTTTTTTGTTTTCTATCAAACACCGATTTCATTCTTGATATGTAGCTTCTTTGGATTATTTAGAAATGCCACGTTCATTAGTGTAACATAATCAATCATTGTGTCACAAATAAAAGAAGTTATGGAAATATTTAATACATACATAGTTGAATAGGAGAGGAAGAAAGAAAAAATAACCTTGTCAGCAGGCAGAAATAGTTTTGAAGGTGAATGATGGGATTGATGTGCACAGATATGGTTGAATTTTCGATAGTAACTGTATTTACTGAAGATGTCTGTGAAAGGTATGACATGTTCGAAGGAATTGTGATAGAAGACGACAAACTAATTCACTTTTCAGAAAGGAACGTATATTTGATGAAATTTACGTTCTGGACAGGTTTAGTGAATAATTTATATGAATAGATGTAAAAAGAATTTTTGTTTCACCAATTTGATGTTTAAGAAGGTGACACTGAATCTGTACGATGTTACGTGGATAGAGATATTCCATAACTGCGAGTTTTAGTTTTTTTTTTCCTTTAATCAATCAAAGAAAGCTAAATTATAGTGGCAGTGTTTGATATCCATTATATGGCTTTAACTGAAGAATTTTCAAAGATAAGAGGAATGATCAGCATAGATTTAACTGCAGGGGGAAGATTCTTGAATATCAAGTGAGTTATCAGAATTCACCGAAGCATGTTTGATGCATTGTAGTTCATCCATTAGAATTTCTGAATTCTTTCAATCTCTCCCGCTCCCTCCGCTTCCATTAAGGATAATTCTATTTGTTAACTTACTTTACAGTACAAAAAAATGGACATCATATGAATCATTAGTTAACTGTGAAATACGCGTATGAATTAACCTTGTTTTTTTCCCTTTGTTATCTCATTTCATGCAATTTATGAATGCCTTCGTGAGTCATTCGAAATTGTAAGCCATTACGAAATATCCAACAATAGAAAACACGTGACAAGAAGAGGCGTATTATGCAAACAGTGTGCAAAGCAATTACAGCCTTGGTTAAACTCGTGCCACAAAGAAATCAGAAGCTAATCTTGCCTTTTACAGGTCAAACGTTTCGCCGAATTTGGAGATTACTCATGCTATCGAATATACCTTCCTGCCTATTTGATAGCTATTTAAATTGGAATTTGTATTTTGTTCCTTTTCAAAGAACCAATTTAAAGTTATCATATTTCTGATAGTATTTAGCTACAGAGGTCAAGGTTAAGAAGAGTGAATGAAGTTATCGTAACAGCCGTATTTCAAAAATTGTTCAAATTTAAGAAATAAACGTAAAATGGTAGAGTTTTGAATAATGTGGGGGGATTGAATAGCACTACACCTTGATAAAAAAAAATTAAATCATTGTAATTAAAAACCAATTTATTATACCAGTTATTATATTAAGGGAATACAATTCTTCTTGTGTTTCTTGTGTCCTCCATTTCGATTACCAACGGTTATACTTTTGTCTAGTATATACAACTCTCAGGGAACAAAATTGTCAGTATGTGAATGAAAGTGCGATTAAAAATCAATTTTCATATGTTTATTCGTTGCTAAAATTCAATAAAATATAAAAATTAAATCCAACTTATTTGTGAAGGTAACATTTTGGGTAAGAATATTTTGTACCCAATCAAATAGCTTCAATAATAATTTGAAACTGGAGATACAGTGCAACACCATGTAGAGAAGTGTTTATAATTCTCTGAGGGGATAAGGATAAAAATAAAAACGGTTTATTCAAAACTCCAAACGTTATCCAGCACACTGAAAATGAGCAGTGGAAAAATCAGAGGTTTTCCTAATTTAAAAAAACATAATAAATACATTCTGCACTGCAAGTTAACTCACGGCTAAGTTCACACTCCGACTAGCACATCATTAATAAAAGCAAAGATTTGTTTCTACCATGTAGGAAGTTTATTTTTAAAAAACATAACTCGCAGAAAATGAGTTGCAATTTTAACATGAATTTTATAACATAAATATGGCTCTTCTAATCAATGATATGAAGTACTTTCATATAAAGGTAAAAGTGCATCTACCTGACTTACTTGCTAAGAGGGTGATATTTCTGCTTTACACCACCCCGTCTACGGCTTAGAATCCAACTGTGGAGTTAGAGTTTACAAATATCTTCATCCGGCGGGAAAAGTTCGGAGGTCGTAAATGGCTTAAAAAATTATATTTTGGAATAAACTTTTCATACCTTATTCCACCCACTGATGTGCCACAAGTTACCCTTTGGTGCGCGTGACTAGTTTTAATAATTACAACAGTATTACTTATATAAGAAAGTATTTGGAAGAAATAATCACTTATTAGACATATTTTACAACTACTGACCATACACTTATTATTCAAGTATCATTTTAATGAAAACAAATTTTATTATAGCTTGCTTGTTTATACCACATATTAAAAAATTTGTAATTTTAAAAACTATACTGGTTTTCAGATTAAACGAAAATAGTGAATGAGAAGGATTCATCTCTCTTCTGACAATATAACCAGGCTATTCTGAACGCGAGAAAAACGGTAAAAAAAAACAGTGAAAATATCATCCATAAATCAATGCACTGATATTTCAACATAAATATTTTGTTGCTCTGAGTATCTCCGCTAGTGTCTTGCACAACTACCGATCACTAAGAGATAGGTGAAGATATCCCCCCCTCCACCAAGTGAATAAATATACTGCATACTTCAGCAGAGGTAAGGAGAAGAGTATACATTTGCAGATGGATATCTGCGTTTGATTGTTTTGTATGTTTGCTAGTAGACTCAGCCATCGATCTCTTCATGATAGTGAATAAAATCCATCTTTCTCTCCTGCATCAAATAAACAGCACAATTATCCCTACATAGATCAATATATTCATTTCAATAATCAGTTATTTGCTGAGTAGAGATTCGTTTCTAGCATTTGGTATTGACAAAGAAGTAAATGAGGAAAAGGTTCCAAGGAGACAAAAATAAAGACATACGTGGATGGTAAAGGATGTTTAAATTTCCATAGGGATGATTAGAAAAGCATTTATTTTTTCTGAATTGTCGAATACAAAATAATTTAAACATTTTAAAATTTTTTGAATAAAGCAGTGATATCGCGCAATTCTTTAGATTTTCATCACATCTTCCGTTCAAGTAGAACCAGTAAATATAATCGTGTTTTCTATTCAGTATCCCGTCCTTTGATAGTTCAAAGAATATCAGATTCCCTATAGATATGAATTCGGAGCAAACATCATTTCAGTATACACTACATCGTCACTGAGGTAGAAGAGTGGCTGAATAGAGTACACCGGATTCTCAGTGATCAACAAGAAATCTTTCACTCATCTTATTACCCTTCTGTGTCCTATTCTACGAATCCTGCAGCCCAGAGAGAAATGATCTTAAGCCGTAACTATGGTTGCATTTTTATTATGTGATCAAGTTTTCTTTGATGTCAATACAAATATTACTTTGATCATCCATTTGCTTGAAATGCAGCCTATTTATTTTAGCTGGAAAGACTTTGAAACCTGCCTCAGGATGCGAGATATTAAAATATTTTAATCTTAATGTACGTTTCGAAAGATAATATTCAAATCTAAACTATATTTGTAGAGTGGGTGGGATAAGGGTTTTTTTATTTATTTTTATCAATTTTATATATGTATTTTTTAAATATAATTTTATATAGTCTGGGAGCCCTGCTCTAGATACCCAACACAAAACTTTTTCAAGCCATTCAATTCAAGAACGGTCTCGTATGAAGATGAAATATTTTTCACCCCCCGCCACCAAACAGACAAATTTGCAGAAGAAATGGATAATTGGTTAACTACAAATCCATTATAACAGACTTCAAACTAGATATGAGTTATTATGTCTTTAAAAAGGTTCGGAAACGTTTTTTTTTTATAGTGAAAATTTGCTTTGCTGTAACAGACAAACCAGCTGTGAGCACATCCACAGTTAACGGACATAATCTATTTGCCTTTTGGTTATTTTTAATTTGTGCTAATTTTAAACTATATCAATTAACTCTTTGAAGTGAATTGTTTAAATACATTTCTTCTTCTTCTTCTTTATGTGCCTTATCCCATCTATTTGGAGCTTGCCTTTTACATGATGCGACTTTACGCGAGCGATCCGAACTGATTTGTCGCACACCCTGACGTTGGGGGAGAAGGTATTTTATGTCTATAGAAGTGTATGTTCACGGGAATGGTTTGTCTGTTCTGAGGAACGAAAACCCGAGTTTCCGGAAGAAATGCCCTCCACCTCCGTATGAGACCGGCTAATTCACCTGTAGTCGAAAGAGACTAGATAATGGTTCCTCACGTCTTGGACGGGAATCGAACCCAGGTCTTTCCGACCAAAGGGCTTCGTCTATACCGACACAGTTACAGAGGCTGAAATTGTTTAAATACATTTAATTTTTGTAAATTATTAACATATTCATATCGTCTAAATCGCATTCCTTCCCCTTCATTCCATTTTCGGATGACAGAACCTAACTTTGTATCATCAGTCTCCTGATATGCATCCGTAAGGGGGTGTTCAGGTTATTGTAACAGCACTGCATGACTAACTTTACATTCTTATTAACCTCCTATCAACAATTTTACTCCAAATAAGTCTACACCCTCTGTCCAAAAAGAAACGAACTTTTCGAAAATAGAAGAAACTAGCGGCGCCACCTGTTGTATCTTTTTGTTGTCGAAAGCGGCAACTTCATTAGTGTTGTATCAATTGTTTATGACATTTGTTTCATTAGAAGCCGAGTTATAGTGCCAAGAGTGACTGTGTTTTGACGGACGGTCGGAAAATAAGTTTCAAACAGAGAGCTGCGATTGATTTTTGTGTTAAACCTGTTAAATGTTTTACCGAAACGCATCAAATGCTTCAAAAAGCATACGGTGATGAATGCTTATCCTGTACTCAAGTTTACGAGTGGTTTAAGTGATTTCAAAGTGGTCGTGAGACGCTTGAGGTCAACGAAAAGCTGGGCCATCCAAAAACTGGACTGAGAGAAGTTAACATCCAAACAATGCGTGATTTCATCAAAGAAAACCCGAAATCGTCCGTGAGATTGATTGAAGATGAATTGGGGATTCCAAAATCAACTGTGTACAACATTCTGACCGAGAGTTTGGTCCTTCGTACATTGAATTCGCAATTTGTTCCCCACAAGTTGACCGACGACCAAAAAATGTATCGAATTGAATACTGCAAGGACCTCATTAAAACCGCTCGTAAGGACTCAAATTCCTTGAAACGATCGGTGACGAAAGCGGTGGTTTGAGTATGAACCCGAAACAAAGCGACAGAGTGCTGAGTGGAGAAGAGGGACATCCGAAAAAAAGTCGCTTGGAGAAGTCAAATGTAAAGATAATGCTGATTTGTTCCTACGATTCCAAGGGCATTATCCGCAAAGAATTTGTTCCGCCTGGCCAAACGCTCAATGATGAGTTTATCTCGAGGTTTTGAAGCGATTGATAGCGATAATTCGTTGGGCACAGCATGAATATCGTGATGCAGGAAGCTGGTCACTTTTGCACGATAATGCACCATCTCATCGTTCGAACATTGTGAGACAGTTTTTGAGCAAAAACCAAGTTTGTGTGTTGAATTGATTTAGCACCCTATGACATCTTTCTCTTCCCCCGACTTCATTTGCCGATGAAAGGAAAGAGATACGACATCATTGAAAACGTTCAAGCGGCAGTAACCACGACCCTCAACAGTATTCCAAAAACCGATATAAAAAACTCATTTAACGAATTAATTAACCTTCCAAATTCTGTATCGAATCTGAGGGAGAGTATATTGATTGAAATAAATGATTTGAATAATTATAATTGGCCTGTGTTTTATTTTCTATCAAACGTTCGGTTTCTTTTTGGGCAGAGGGTGTATTACTTGTGACTCCAATATTGTCATATCTAACATTTCGTGCTTCTAAGGCACTTCTGAAAGAATCAATTCACCTAAGCCTCGGTCTTTCCCTGAGTGTCTTTCCTGCCATCTTGGCATCAGACACCTGTTTTACTAATCTTTCCTCACCCATTCTATTTAAGTGACCATACCACTTTAGATTAGCTGACACATTCATGAATGTTAATAATGTCAAGTTTCTTCCTAATATTTTCATTTTAATATGATTCTCTCATTGACGCCATCGGTTCAGTTCCCTAATTCCTAATTCTTCTTAGAACTCTCATATCTATACTCTTCAGTTTTTGGTCAAGTGTTTTATTTTTAACCCAACTCTCAGCTAATCCATAACTTAAAGCTGGTTTGAACACTGTCTTGTATACTACTAGTTTGGTGTTTTGGCTAATTTCTCTCTTATTCGATACAACTTTATTCAGCTAACTACCCATCATACCGATTTGTTTCTTCTATTCTGCTGTCTATTTCCATATTTAATCTGTCATTTTCAATAAACACTGTGCCTAAATAGCTGAAATATTTCACTACTTCTATAGGATCTCCATCCAGAAAGCAACTAAAGTTTTCTATGTTCCTGCCTATTTTCATATTGCTGATTTTCATGCAGCATGTGTTACAGCTGTCATTCAATTTAGTTAGATAATCCTGGAGATTTGCACTAAATGTGCTTAGAAGTGCAACATCATCCACATAAACAAATAGTTACGTTTAACATCATCACCAATTCTAATATCAGGCCTAATGTCACTTTCTTTCATAATGTGATCCATATAGATGATGAATAAGAGGTGGAGATATTGTACATCCTTGTCTTACCCTTGATTTTACATTAAACCATTCTCCTGTATTTCCTTCAATTATAGGCTTAAATATAGACTATGTATTGCTCTGTATAATGTTCCATTCACCCCACATATAACTGAAGTATTTTGAAAAGCTTTTCTCTGGACACCTTGTCGTATGCCTTTTCCAGATCTAGGAAAATTAAGTACAGATCCTTGTCATATTCCCTCGATTTCGCAACTATTTGTCTTAAAGTGAACTTCTGATCTTGACAACCTCTATTTGGCCTGAACCCAGCTTCTTCGACAAGTTTCTCTTCAGCAATCTTTCTCAACCTCTTTGCAAATCTTACCTGGAACACTTAATAAAGAAATTCCTCTGTAATTCTCTGTAATTTTTTTATAGATGGATAATATCATATACTACCCATCTATTAAAAAATGCCAAATTCCAAATGATTGGAGCTCTACTTGGAATTTGACATTCTGACTGGGTGCACTGAATCATGCAATGTAGCCACAGAAAAACTTTTATACCTCCATACATAAGCATTTCTGGTCGAATAACATCTACTCCAGCTGCCTTTGCAGATTTCACGTTTTAACAGCTTTTTCTACCTCACGTATTGACATGTACTTCTCTTCCTCTTTGCATTCCTCTTGACAATTTTCCAGTTGGTTCGTGTCACTGCTTGATTCGTTTAGCAGTTTTTCAAAGTAATTACTCGAGATATCTAGAATTCCCTTTATTCAGTTTTCATGTCAATTTTATTATCTTTAATTCCTTTTACAGTACTCTTTTTCTTCTAATCTTTGTAAGCAATCTCCACAACATTTTGACACATTCCTGGTATTTATTTTCCACATTCTTACAACATATTCCCATGACTTTTGTTTAGCTACTTTTATGCACGGCTAAGCTCTTACATTTTTCTCTGTATTCTTTTAGAATGTCTGCTGACTTATTTGCTAGAAAGTTTTACTGAAAAACGTAAAGTAATTTTAATTTTAGTTGCTTTTTGCTTTTTTATAATAGACAAACCAACTGTGAACACATCAACAGTTAACGGACATAATCCATTTGCCTTTTGGTCTTTATTTGTAATGGTGATAATTTTAACTTTATATCAGTTAACTCATGGAAGTGAATTGTTTAAATAATTTAATTTTTTTAATTTAAATTTTTCAAAATCGTCTAAATCGCATTCTATCTCCTTAGTTCATTTTTATTTAGCATCACATCTTACTTTCGGAAGTCACAGAAATCCAAAGTCACCGAAAGCATTGATTTCAGTATCTCCTTCTCCAAATCATTTATTTTTCTTATCCTTTTTTCTCTCCTAGTAAACAAGAGACTGCATCATTCGAAGTCCTGTAAAGGAAAGTAACTAATGAAGACTAACTGGTATAGTCTGACATTACACGAAGTCATAGCACAGTGCAAAATCAGCGAGTCGGGTGATGTTAATCTTCATTATTATGTTGCCGCAATGGTTTCTGGTTTTTCTCATGATCCTTAAATAACTTCGGGTAATGGAGCAGAAACGCTCTTCAATACGTACGCCAGGCCAAATGTAATCATGAACAATGGAAAGGATTTTGTATGCGTTGTAATTATTGCTGTAAAGAAATAGAGGGATTAGCTGAAGCACGTATCGCTTGCAGATATAACAGGACAAAGTCATTAGTACTATTGATCTACTGGAATTTTGTTTATAAATTTTTATGCCTTCTAACGGCAGATGGAAAATTAAGTGAATAGTAGGAAAACATACGAACTAGTCAAAGAAAGTGTAAATTCAAATGAGGTCCTTTCGTACTGAAACGTGATGTCAACGTAAATAATAAAATCTTCATGTCCTCATGAGTATCCGCAATTAAATGGTGCGTTCTACATAAAAGTATGAAATTTTCCTAAGGTGGTAAAAGAATAATAAACAAGACCAATGAAACGATAATACATTTGATTTTATCATATTTAAAAAAAAAAAAAAACGTTGTATGCAGACTTTGAAAAAGGTGCAATAAGGCAAACCACCAGAGATGATGCGCATACTTGCTGTTCGTCACTAGCAATAAAATAATTATTGATAGAGAGTAAGGAAAAGAAAGCCTAATATTTAATGATATCTTCTAAGATGAAACAAACCACCCTTCACAAAAAATGAATCTCATTCACAGCTCAAGTATTTTGTAAGTGCCCAGTCTTTCCAATTAAATTTTGCTTACTCTTATTTTCCTATCATTTATTTTTATCTTCTTAAACTGGGCGCATTAGGTTGTTTTTTTTGTTTGTTCCTCCAACTAAGTCATCAATTCTGTTGACTTCCTGAAAGAAATAACTTTTTTTTAATAAGTAATCAATTTTTTTCCAAAGTAATAATCAATGTGGTGACCACATTGATTACTTAGCACATACTGCCTTTGCATTCAGCTCGAAGTCAATTTAAAATGTAAATAGTACTGATTTTGTTTAAATATCACTTAGGTTTAATCTTCCGACGAAAGATTTTTATATTACGTGATAATCTTCATGATACTTGAAAAGCAGCTTTGGATCAACTGTTTTAAATCAAATTTTGAGTTAAAAATTCAATTTACTGTTGAAACCTAACTCATTGCAAATGTAGCACTATTTTGAGTTGTGGATAAAGCAACTGAGGCCATGCAAAGTGCAAAATAATAATATATTTGTAAATTGCGTGTATTCTTATAGTTTGGCTTGATGGAAAATCCGTTTTCTGGAGACTAGGCTATAAGAACCACGCAAGTTACATGCTGTTATTCTGTAAATATTTGTGCAATCCCACAAATTCGGATATTTTGTGAAATGACGTCGTGTCAGAGGACATAATGTGAAGGTCTTAGGGAAGATGAATTTCGTATTTCCCTGAAAAAGGGCAACTGAACTGAGACAACCAGGATGAATAGATTAGAAAATCAGGATGAATAGATGAATAGAAAATGATGAATAAGGTAAATCCTGTTTGACAACTTGAATATAACCTATATATTGCTGTGTATAATGGTCGTTTATTTTATATAATTGTAGTCTTTTGAAAAGATTTTTTCTATGTGCCTTGTATGCTTTTCCTAGAGCTACGAAACTTACAGATCTTTGTTATATGCATTCTCTTTGGTTTGAACCAAGTTCTTTCATCTCCAATCTTCTCTTCCACAATTCTTCTAAGCCGCCTTTCAAGTATAAATCTCATCTAGACACTTAGTAGTGTAATTGTTCAAATTCTCATTTTAGATTCAAATTCAAATTATAGATGTCTACTATGAGAGTTCTTCTCCTATGATCTGAAATTCATCCTTCTGACCAAACCCTCCGAATTATGCAGTATAGCCACAGCAAAACTTTCAAACTTCCAGTATTTGAACATTTATGGTCGATTGTCATCTATTTCAGTTGCTTTTCCATATTTTAAATTTTTACGGATTTTTTCTGCCAGAAGTATTGCTATTCTATTGTTTGCATTCGTCTTGAAAATTTTCTAGTATGGTTCTGTCACTGCTTGTTTCATTTAACACCTCTCAAAAATAATTACTCCAGACATATGCATGTAGGATATCCTTATCAGTTTTCATACCTTTATCATCTTTGTTTCCTTTTGCAATAATCTTTGCTCCATGTCCGAACGTTTTCAATAGCATTCAGATTTTTCTGCCTTCCTTACATTTAACTTCTTTATTCTTACCCATGACTTTTTAGCTGCTTTTGCACATAGCTGAGCTCTCTTAAATTTTTCTACATACTACTTTAGGGCATCTGCCAACTTACTTCCTAGAAACTTAATTAGTGCTTTCTCTATCTCTCTTGCGGTGATTACGATTCTTTAACTTTTGGTGTCCATCGTGGTGTTCTTATCTTTTCAAGCTTTGCAGATGACTTCACGATATGCTTCTTTACCTGAATCAATGCTTTTTAGACTGCCAATCAGACTCCAGAGATTGTTTGTTTGCGTTCGAGTGTAATGTTTGTGCAGTTGAATCTACAATTTGTCTGAAAAAGATGGTACTCTTTAATTATTTTAAGACTTCTCACCGTGCTGTTCTTTTTTATTATTATTATTATTATTATTATTATTATTATTTTAAATTAACTTGATGAGAATTTGAAATAGACATATTATGAGAAATGGATAGATGTTAAAAACAGGCTTTTGTAATTATTTTTACTTATTTTTTACTCTCACACATTTTTCAAACATTACTTGTTGTTAACTAACTTCTTTAAGTAAGTTATTAAAAATGTGTACTTTCATCATTTTTAGGACTTATAGTAATTAGAATGAAAATATTTATCTAAACCTTTGTGAATGAAGTTTAATTTTAAACTTGCAAAATTACGTTAGTGTTTTATTTTAACACTGATGTTTTGCAGTCTTGTTAAATGATCTAAATAATTGTATTATCTTCATAATTTAAGAATCATTTTTAGAACTGTATACATCATTACAGTGGAAGAAGCATTCCAATAAGTTTTTTTTTTCACAGTAAATGTTCAGAATATTGTGTGTGTGTGTGTGTGTGTGTGTGTGTGTGTGTGTGTGTGTGTGTGTGTGTGTGTGTGTGTGTGTGTGTGTGTGTGTGTGTGTGTGTGTGTGTGTGTAATTTAATGCTGGTTAATTAATGACCAGTGTAACTAGGCAGAAAGTGCTAATTGACAACTGTGTAGAAATTAAATATAAAATTATTATTCTAATAGTGTATAATCCTTATATATAGAATATAAAATTTATTTTTAATAAAAAAAAATAAAAAAATTATTATTATTATTATTACGTGACACCTTCAGGGAGTCCAAAGACTCATCTAGGGAAGGCACCTACTTAACATCTCTGTCTTTACCATTCAATCCACCAACTACAAAAAACTGCAACTGCCATCATACCAACTACCACCAACATATCCTAATGGATATTAGAATATGTTGCCTAATATTAGGATAGATTATAATATAATTATTTTAAATGATACCCCAATAATTAATAGCTAATTGAAGTCTCAATGTTTAAATTCATAAACAGTACAAAATGGATGGATTTTAAATCTAATGGTTTAATTTTTCATTCAAATATTGTTTTCTTCGTTTAAAAAAAAACGGTCGGTTACCAATTAATTTGTTTCTTAGGCATTATGCAATACGATGCATCGTGACAAATCGTTTCTAGGAATGTATCCATATAAATGACTGATTTCGAGATATTGAGAAAACTCTGTGAAGGCTGGGATTATTTGCAAGTCGAAAGAATACAGTTTTGTTGTTGTTTTAAGAATAATTGTATTGGAAAATTTAAAACAAATATTTTATTTACGATTTCTACAGGTTGTCCAATAAGTCTGGAAACAATTCTCTATATTCGACGGAGCATATCAGGATTGACATTGTTAATTATTTCTACATATGTTTTTCAATACTTATCGAACACCCTGTAGAATAATATTAAAAATCTAGACATACGCGAAAGATAATTTCATAATAATTCCATTTTATTGTGTTATGAAGTTATCTTTTGGTAGTCTACGATCTTCTATAATGCCAAATGCTTTAGGAAATGGTTTCTTCAATAATTACACTTTTTGTGCACAATTGAAATAATAAGAGAAAAAATCTGTTCCGGACACTTTAACTCGGGATATTTCTTTTATTGAGTGCTCGTTACTAGTTTCATTCGTAGTGGATAAATCATTTAACAAATTGGAAAAGAAATAGAAAAAATGGATCACTGACATAGATTGTGAACTTCGATTTTTTTTCTTTTTTTTTTGCAATTCGGCTACTAATTTTTATATTAACTGAACATTTAAGTCGAAACTTGTTGATAATTGTTTATATACGTACACACTTTTCTTCGAAGATAATTACAGAGAGATGAGGAGGTAAATGTGCATTATTGAACCTTGGTCTTCTTTTTTTGTTTTTTGTATAAAACTTGATCTTTTCTTTAGGATTCCAAGAATAATAATACCTTCCTTTTTGTGAAAGATTCTTCCAGCAACGCCTTTAGCATTTCTGCTGGAGAAGGCGCATTATATCGATTAGAAGACACACACACACACATCACACGCAACCTTTCTTAACAATGCACTTGAAAGAATGGTGTACCCCAAATAGCTATAATCAAATAAGAATTTCACAAAACTGACGTACTTTCTCAATAAAATCTATGCATTTACTCAAGATAAGCTCTAACTATCTAATGGCGGATATTCCCAGAGAATGGTTGCAGTTTCGTTTTTAAAATTTCAGCATCGATTCCTCCGAGGTCAAACTTTCCACTTAAAGATTCTTCAACTTGTAGCTTCGTATTACTGATAACCGCTTGTCAGTAAGTGATTTTATTTTATTTTCTTCTTGTTCGCCCTTTTGACAGCTTCCACAAGAATCCAATATTACGTGATGGATCTGGAAATATCCCATCAGCTTGCAAAGATAAGTTTGCAAAAACAGTGAAAATGCTCATCATTACTTATTTGTCGCTCTTTTATCAAATCCAATATCAGAAAACTTTCTGGATGATGTGTTCTATTTCTGCTAGCTTGAATAAAAGCTGGAAGGCGTAGCGAGAGAGGAACTTTGAAGAACATTAGTGAAATAAGAAAGAAATGAAAAATGAGAAGTGAACGCAAAAGTGCCCAAATAACCAACACATAAACATAAGTTTTGTTTTATCTTAAACATAGGATAAACAGATAAGCTAAGATAATTCACTGGCTATGTAAAAAAAGTGCGGATTTTAAAGTCTCGAAAGACTATTGGAAACATAAGTTGACCACAAAGTGATTGAGAATGAAAAAGCTAAAATACTCTGAGATTTCAAAATCCAGACTGACAAACGCTTGGAATGTATTACACACAATATAACAGTGGTTGAAAAAAGTGAAAAAAAGGGTGCTCAATTTATCGAAATATCAGTAGCAGGAGATAGTCGAATTGACGACAAACAAACTGAAAAGGTTACAGAGTATCGTGAGTTGCAAATCAAAGTTGAACGAATTTAGCAAAAGAAAACGAAAGTTGTTCCCATAATAGGTGCTTTAGGCGCCATCCTCAAAAACATTGAATAAAATATCTAGAAGCACTCCAGTTAGATGAATTAAAAAACGGGAAGCTGCAAAAGGCCGCTTTGTTCAGCACAGCATTCCTATTCAAAGGTATTTCCACAACCAATAGACCCTTGTGTAGGGCTCGAATTAGTGGAATATAACCAGCCTTTCACTTAAGCCTGAGGAAGCAAATCAAGCTTGGATGAATAGTGTGTGTATATATATTGTTTACTTTGCAAAATGAAATTACTGTTTACTCATCTTGATGTGTGGGCATTAAATAACTTACGATCTTCTGTTATTTTTAGAACTAATGTTTTCTTACCATCCCAAATACCAACCAACAACTATGCCTTTTTTTTAAACATTTTGTTTTCATATGTTAGAGCATATTTAACTATGTTATTTAATATAAAAACTATTTTATGAAAACAACTAGCTGACTGTTAAACTGAAATATTGTGTCGTATGTTCCTTTCCCCCATTTCTGGTATTCTACCAACATTTAATAATTTAATGTATTCTTTACTGCACTTCAAAGCTGAACGTATCAGTATCAACTGGATTTTCTAGATTGGGATGGCAGCAGATGTATTTTAATGATATTTATTTCTACGTTTTCCAATATTTAGAAATTTAATTTTTAGAAATTAAAGGCTGGGCTTCGCATAATATACAACTGACTTTGAATGCTATCAATATTAATTATTAAGCAAGAAATGTCTCATAAGGAGATCAGCCTGTTCTTTTTATGCAAATTAGTTTCTTTGTTGCTATGGACTTTTTTTTTCTTTTCCCAATTTCATAAAACTTATTTGATGTCATCTGCCTTTTTGTTACCTACTTATAATGCATTCAAATTATAATGCACTTACAATATATTTAATTAAAAAAAATAACTGCACCGAAATTTGATACCTTATAGTACATTAAAATACGGTGAGAAGGAAAAGTATTTAAATAAGGCTGCTTAAATTAATTTTCATCCACTTTAAGACATATGTATATATAGTAGTGTACTCTAGCAATGATAATCTTATCGATATGTTCACGGAAAATCTGCGAAGAAAATGTTTCTTTACAATCTATATTATTAAGGAGATTCTCAGAATAAAAGAATCCTTTTTGATTTACTTTTAACAACAAAAATGCAATTTTTGAAAGGCGTAAGAAAAAACACTCCATCGTAATTAGTTATAATCTTCAAGCTATTAGCTTATATTAAGAAAGCTTAGCCCTCTGCAACATTTCACGATGTTTATGAAGTGCGTTTTTACTTAATAATAAGAGCAACTTTTTGACGAAAAGGACCCATACAATACATAGAAGATCGATAAAGCAATAACAGCAATAGACTTCGTGTGTACACATGAAACTTTTCTACTTTTTTTCTTTTAATTGATCCGACGATGGACTCAGAAAATAATAAAATTTTGATGAACGAGATAGAAAGAAAGCAGGTAATATTTATGTTCGTGAAAAGATGCCCTATCATTAAAATTTCTTAACGACGTATCAACAGGAGATGCCTGCTATCGCAGAGAAAACATTACCATGGTAATAATTTTAACAAAATTTGGGAAACTTCTGATTTTGACAAAACTGCACTTAATCAAAGCGTGTCACGCTGGTCAGGTACCTCAGAACACTCTTAATGCTCTGGCCACCAGGCCGTAGAAGTCACCATTACTTGGAAATTGTGGACAACAGTCTTCTCGCACTAGCCATTTCGTATATGGCGATCCCATTGTACACAACTATGAACAAATAAAATAACCACTCAATGCATCTCAGAATGCATTGAGTGGTTATTTTAATGCGTTCTAATGAAAATATACTTAAACTTTAATAAATTTCTTTTGAAGGGAAACATGCAATATTTCAGTCTATGAACACGCCAAAGTTTATAGAACACAACGGACTCTTTAATTAAGAGTTAAGTGTACTGAGATCCTCTTTAATCCTTCCTTATAATCCTGCTTCCAACATTCTTAATTGTCTGTTATCTTTCTTTAAATAATGGTGCATTTTTTATGCTGTCAGCCGTTCATTTACGATGTGCTTTTATGCTACATGCAGTTCTTCATTACCGTGATCAGAGTATTGAAATACTCATTATATGCCTCAAATAAATAAATAAGTAAATAAATATTTTATAAAGTCAAACCTTATTTATTATAAATCAAGCCATGTGGTCCTACGTAAGTAAACCAATCTAGATAAACGTCTAGAAATGCTAACAAATTTAGAATAAATAACCTGTTCAAAGAATATTAATTAAAATGGTGTTTTCCGTATAGCTAATATTATATCAACTTGCTTTTAATGTTTCGCCACCTTTACTTAACTGTAATCTGAATGATTTTCTGAAGTGACTGATATTTTGAAAATATTTCTAGCTTTGTTTTAAATTGGTTATTATTATTGATTTTATTATGAAAAGCGATGTATTAATCTGGTGGCGATTTTGCTTCTTTACTTCTTCCATTTCGTCCTTTAATTATAAAGCATTCTCTCCTCTGTGGTGCAATTATAATTAATTGCAATAGTGACATTTGTGTCTTACAAATGTCTACAGATTCTAATTAACGAAAAGTTTTCGATGCACACAGTTGTTGCATGAAGCGTGTGTTCAAGTTATTCTGGTGATTAATATGCTTGAATCTAAGGAATGGACTGCACCAGAGAATACGTTGACAGTTTGGTAAATGACAACAAATAAACAGACTTTGAAGGGAATTTTCAGGCAGGCAGGTATGAAGGCACTTGAAATATGTTTGTATGTTAGCTACAAAATATTTTGTAGCAGAAATATAGTTATTTTATCGGCTCAAGAGGGACTGACTTTTCAGCTTTTTAAGTTTTATCTTGGTTTCCAGTTCCATCTAGGCGTGCGGAACTAGACGGGATTGGAAGTTTTAAAAAAATCTTATTTCGCAAACCTTGCAGGTCGGAAAGCTAATCCTTAAAGTCCTCAAAAATAAGTCCTCAAAGCTACAGGTTTGGGGAAGAAATTCCGAAACATAATATCTAACATATATAACACAGCACAGTCAGGCCTCGTAATCAACAAGAAACTGTCTGCATCTGTACAAATTGACTGTTCGGTTAGACATGGAGACAGCTCATCTATGTTCCTATTTGCTCTTGCCTTAGAATCGGTGATACATGTGATTTCAGAATATCCTGGCATAGCGGGTACTCACATAGGCGGTGAAGGAAAAACAAAAGTGCTCGCCTATGCCGATGACGTAACATTAACAACAGCCAAGTCTTTCGCGCTGGCTTGTAACATATTCCACACTTTTGAAAAAGCTTCTGGACTAAAACTAAACCTACATAAATGTCATGCGATGTTCGTAGGCAAGTGGGTAAATAAGCTAATCTTGTCGAATGAAATAAAAATTAATGAATACCTCCCACTTTTAGGGATCACCTTAGGAAACCAACAACAACACAACGCTCAGTGGGAACTAACCCATAAAAAAAATAACAAAAAAATTTCACAAATGAAAAACAGACAACTTTCAGTTAAACGAAGGCAAAAATTTGCAACCAGTACCTACTATCGAAAGTATGGTATCTGGTAGATAATATCAATTATAATGGGATAGATGTGGAGAAAATACACAGTGTGCGAAATATATCTGGGATTCAAAATATGAACCCATAAGAATAAGAACAATTTTCCATGACGTAGAAGCCGGAGGACTTGGTCTGATCAATGTACACCTAAACATTCTAAGTGCAAGAGCAAAGCTCATAGAGAGAGCTTACTCCGAGAAAAAAGCATGGAGCACATATACTATACACAAAGAATAATAGCAAACAAAATAATCTGTTTCCTTCGCAATCGCATGGCAAAACACCAAAGATGTTCTATGAGATTACGGAAGGGTACAGATTTATTAACAATCACATAATAAATGACTTCGTAAACATGAAACCCAAAAGCACAAATCAATCTCACGCGATCTGTAATACCACCAACACAGCACCGTGAGATTGAAAGAGGACACTTAAAACAAGCCGATGTACTTAAAAAGGTATTCACATTACCCATACACCTCTAATTAAAAACTTTCTTTTACAAAGTACACCACCGCCCGCTTACCTACAAAAATATGGTGCATAGGGAAACGTATTCCACTGCACGGCCCAGCCAAATGTATCTTTTGCCCCCAACCAGAAACACTTTACCACATAATGCTCTACTGCCCTACACCTCTCAAATATGGAACACAGTACAGACTTTTATACAACACAAAGAACCTATCACAGAACACACCCTCTTTTGGCTAAACGAAGGACACATAAACATTATTGTGGCAATTGCCATCATAACAGCGATGCATGCTATCTGGACCTGTAGATGTGATAAAGTTTACGGCAGAGAAGCAGCTCCGCATATAATTACAAAGCTGATCACACATTTAAAAGAAATCATTACGGATCCATAAACAGAAAAAAGATAACAAGAAACCAATGGCGAGAAACAGGTCTCGCATCGGAAGATGTGGATCAAAACATATTAATTCAAGAAATAAAGACCCACCGCAAAATGTCAAATCGAGCCCATCCACCACATTGAGAGGAAATAATAATAACAAGATTCAAAGCTAAAAAGTAAGAATACATAGGTACATGTGTATGTATATATATATATATAAGAGCGTAAGAATGATATGATGTACATGTATATCTAACTGTATATATGTAAACAAACATTGTAAATATGTAAATACACCTATCCCTTAAGATAAATCAATGATATTGTATGAAACAAATATTCATGCAGCTAAAGCTATACAACTAACAATATGTATAGATTTACTTGTATATACAGACACAAGCATGTATGTGTGTTTTTTTAAGTAATGCACTTAAGCTGAGTTAATAATATGATGCTAATCCAAAATGTAAACTAGGATATAGTATCATAATATACGTACAACAACTTGTATATATAGACAAAACCATTGTATATATGTAAATAAAGATTTATCTGTAAGGATACGTTAACAACATAGTGTTAAACCAGTGTGGAATCTGTTATATATTACCAAAAATAACAGCATTTATTAAACGAATATGTATGTAGCTTAAGATATACTACCAAAATGTATGTTTATCTACTAATATATACAGACACAAGAACTCTATATCAATTGTATATTACGCACTTAAGATAAGCTATTAATATGATACTGATCCAAACTTTTAACCACGATATAGTATCGAAATATGTGTGTATATGTACAAAATCATTGTATACATGTAAATAGAGATCTGTGTGTTAAGATATCTTTATAATATAGTATTAAACCAGTATGGAATCTAATATATACTACCAAAAATAACAGCTCAACCAATGTAAAAGGATAGTATGTTAAGATATCTTTATAATATAGTATTAAACCAGTATGGAATCTAATATATACTACCAAAAATAACAGCTCAACCAATGTAAAAGGATAGTAGAAAGATATAGCATAACATGTTATCCTGTTGTTTAAAATAAATAAATAAATAAATAATAATTGTAAAATATCCTGCTTATAAACAGATAGTAAACGTAAAAAACGAAATGTCTTAGAATAAACATTCTATGTACAAAATGTATATATATTTGCAAATAGTTCTTTCTCCGAATGTACATAGATCCTTTTAAGAAAATAAACTATAACCAGTATAGACGAAGCTCTTTCGTCGGAAAGACCTGGGTTCGATTCACTAACGGGAGGAACCCTTATTTAGTCTCTTTGGACTATAGGTGAGTTAGCCGCTTTTGAATGAAATCTTGCAATTTTATCACGATGGAGTTAATAGTCTAGAGCAGGTCAGCGTTTAATTAATAGAAAATAGTGAGTGAAAAAAATACTCAATGTATCAATTTTTATTATATCAATCTTAAAAAAAAACAGAAATATTTAAAGTACGAAATATGAAACAAGCATGAAAATGAAACTTAATGAAAAATTATCACGTAGAAACAAAGTAATACAGTTTTATGCATCACAATATGTATGTCTCCCTGCTTAATGTGACTTTTGTGATTGTTTTCCCTTAGCCAAATTATCTAGATCCACTTTATAACCTGAGGTGTAAATTCGAATTGAAGCACGCAAATGTTCATCAGTCAGTCGAAAAGAAAATTTATTTTTTCTAAAACTCATGGCAGAAAATGCTTGTTCGCAAATATATGTGCTTCCAAATGCGACAATCATCTTCTTTGCGAAACTAATTAATCCTTCAAATTTTTTGGTAAGCATCGATAAATTTTTGGATATTTTCTAACGAAAATGCGTAATTGAATATTTCATTGTGTTGCAATTCCAAAACTTCCATCAGTAGTCGGTTTGATAGGTCATCAAAGTCGACATTGAAAGAGTTCAATATCCACAAATCTTATTGAAAATTTCGTTTGTAAATCTTCAATAATATCAACAAAAGTTTCCTTTTGTGTTTGCCATCCAACTGTAGACGATTTGCAACATTAAACATGTAGATTTTCTTCGATCATATATTTCTTCGGCAGACATAGTTTGCCTTCAAAAGCTTTCATGTCAGAAAACAGTTCTGATTGCAATTTACCTTGGCTCTACAGGTTCAAATTAAGTTTCATTAAGGTAGTTGTAATGTCTACCATAAATGAAAGAGACATAATCCATTTTTACCCGATAGTTGTAGAACAGTATTTTCGTGTTCCGTCATGAAAATATCTATTTCTTCACGTAAATTAAAAAATATTTTTAGTAGATAACGTCTTCTTGAAATGTTCATAAAGTATTTTCTTTATGATAAAATTTTACGGGCTACATTGCCGTTTAAGTATGGTCAACCTTTTATGGGCCTCCAAAAATGCATGTTTGGGCCGCATGCGGCCCGCGGGCCGCCGGTTGCCGACTCCTGGTCTAGAGATTTAAAATTATTCAATTTAAAATAATAATATAAATAATTTCTAAATCATTCAATGAAAAAAATAAACAAAAATGAAATCTTATTTTTCCTACTTAAATTCAGATTTTTCCGATTCGATAAATATCAAAATTTATTCATCAGTAAAAAAGAAAATAGGCATTTCTGTCCTCTATCCTCGCCATGGAAGTTGATTTGAACGAATTTTGAGAGAAATTAACATTCAAAATTTTCAGGAAAAATTGTGAAATTTGTTCTTATTTATTTTATTTTTTATTTTTTACATCAGAAAATAAATAGTTGTTCATAAAAGGACCTAAATATCATTTTCACTGCACCAATGACGCAATGGAGTTCTCTTTCCTTGAGTACTTTGTCCAGTGACAGCGAACAATTTTCTTACTTTTTTTTATTTATAACGTAGCAATTATTAAGTAATATATTTAATATCGATAACGCTTGTACGCAACACAAACTAGGAATAGTAATGTTGATTACGGTTCTCAGGCGAGTATAGGATACAAAGAGGAAATTGATCTTTGGCTGCTCGGAGAACTGATAATAGTTATGCTCTTCTGCATCTTCCGTTAATCGTCAACTTAAGGACGTGTCACTATAATCGAAATAAACCAGCTCAGGTTATCAACCAAAAATAGCCCAAAGAATTTATGATTACCTTGTGTATGTCCATTGTTACAACAGAGCACGCTTCCTGCTGCCTCTTATGTCAATTGTTGTGTAACAATTACTCACGCGAAGTGTTTCTCTGCTTGCTGTTTACTGTTTGTGAAATGTTCACAACATAAATGATTAGCTAAATTGGAAGCGGGGTCAATTACGTCGTGCTATTCTCGAACTCCGCATAACGACCTGTTTAATCACCGGTAATACCCGGTGATTAAACCCTTCATTGACTCCATATTTCTCTTGGCGCTTTAAGCCTCTTTTACTTCCGAACTACTAATCAGATGTTTCCTGTAATTTTCTGGCTCGTGTTCGTTGGCAGAAATCTTTAAAGCCATGTTCAAGCAGCAACTAGAAACTTCTACGGATGAAAAATATATGGTTGAGGATCCATTAACCGAAATGGTTTGTTCAACCACACTTGTCAGTGTAACGGCATCCAGTAAGACATAGCTGATGAGCTAGGTTATAGTGCCGTAAGGAAAACTTAAATTGATGTGACTGCTATTTTTGACGCATGCGCAGATGGACTAATGAACTCGAGTCCTTTAGTCATTGAGAATATTCAAAGTTTGACATCGATAATAATCTCTTTCACTAAAAATATCGCTAATTACCGGAGTATGGAGTTTTTGAAGTTTCCGTAACTCCAGTCGATAGCAATGAAACTGTTCGACTGGAAAGGCTTCGGTTCTATTCCCTTGGCAGTATTATTCGTAAGGGCTTTCCAAACGAAATTAGCATATTTAATGGATGTAATGGTAGTCTGGGTTTCTTCCTCCAATGATAACTGCAAACATGGGAGTCCAAAGACTCATCGAGGGAGGGCACTTACTCTATAACTCTCCATCTCCATCAACCGCAACTACCTTCATCATCTACACCAACGCCATCCACTGCCGACTACCACCACTAGTATTTTCGCAGAATATCATAAACATCCATGCCCACGGCGGGATTCCAACCCGCAGCCGTTTGGATGGATAGAGGATACGCTAACCACTCGTCCAACCACGCTGGCTGTAATGATATAATAATAAATGCAAAGCTTAAATGAAGACTGTTTATATATTTTCGTTTCTTGGATAAACAAAAAAATAAGTTACATCATGGACTTAACTTACTTGGGAAGAGAAACATACGCGTTACACCGGATTCCATTGTATGCAGAGTATCTGTGTGTGTGAGAAATATGTTAGTTAACAGTCAACTAAATTTCAATTGCAAAATGCGTTTTAGAAAATGAGAAATTCGACTTACTTGGAAATACTGAAACGTGGTATGCCATTACAGGTTACGATCTGTATTGTTAAGTATCTGTTAGTATAATGCTTTTTTAGCGGGGGATTCTTAATATAATACTCTAAAATCTACGCTTCAGCAAATAATAAGTGAGCTGAACTCCGCTGTCTTTTTCTGGGAAATGTGACGAATGTTATGGTGATATTTTCCAGGAAATCACAAGTCACGCAAGTCAAAGCGCCTTCACCGAATGCACCCTACTTACGAAGGTGGTCTGAAAAGTTCTCGACGATAGATCTCACAACTATCGGCACGATTTTATTTTTCTAAGTTGGTACGTCTGTCGTAAGCATCCTTGTAAAATTGCAAGTCATTCTATCAAGTAGTATGTTTTATACAACTGTCTAAAGCAAAAGTGTGTTTGTATCCCTTGAAATGGATAAAATTGAGTGTCGTGTGGTTATAAAATTCTTTGTAAAAGAAGGTTTAACGCCAAAAGAAAGTCTAAGTTCATAAACATTTATGGGCGCTCTTCGCCTTCGTTTTCGACAATTAAGAAATTTCCTTCCGAGTTCAAACGTGGCCGTACCACTTTGGACTCGCCGGTCATGCAATACCAGCCTTGAAGATGATCCAGGTGAAGGACGCCCAAAAAATGTAACACCAGAAATCATTGATCAAACATGAAACTGGTGAGACCATAGGCATTTCAAAAGAATGTGTAGAATATATTTTGCTTAAAGAATTGCAGATGAAAAAGCTTTGCGGAAGATGGGTACCACGCTAGCTCACAGCAGATCAAAAACGCACTCGCATGAAATTCTCTGAACAGTGCTTGGAGCGTTTTAACAAGAATGAAACTGATTTTGTTGTGCGTCGATTTATTACTATGGATGAGACTTACATTCACCATCACAGAATCCGAACAGCAGTCAACAGTGAACAGAAGCCGGTTGTTCAGCTCCAAATAAGACAGCCAGTTTTGCAGAGGAAAAATAAATCATCTTTCATAAGGACAATGCACCTACACACAAAGGTGTTTCGGCAATTGGAAAATTATGGGATCTGCACTATGAATTGTTGGAACATCCACCTTATTCCCAAGATTTGGTTCCCTCTCTGATTCCCTCTCTGGTTCTTTGGTTCCCTCGCTGGTGAGGTGATTGCAGCTGTAGAGGGGTATTGTGCAGATTTTACTGAGAACCACTACAGCAACGGGATAATGTCGCTGGAATAAATGCATTAGGCTTAAGGGAGATTATGTTGAAAAATAAAAATAATTTTGAAATTATAAATTCGTTTTTTCATTGTTAGGCCGAGAACTTATGGACCACTGAGTTTGTGCTGCTTTTAAGACATTTAAGAAATACCGTATCTCAGATTATTGCTGCTACTGAAGGTGAGAACGTCACTTTTGGAAATATGTCTTGAATAGCACAAATAATGTTAATGCAGAATGAAGTGAGGTGACAGCAGTGTATGAATGGTGTTTGTAAGAAGACGCTAGAATTACATGTTCATATATTTAGAGGATTCATTTTTAAAGGATTCATTTGCGGGAAGAATTGGGCTCATAATGAAGATATAAAGCAGTTTGTGGAAGTGATTTGAGAAACCCCCGAAAATTAAGACCAGATAAAGGTAGAATCACGGAAAAATTCACAAGAAAAAAAAAAAAAAAAAAACAGGCATAACATGAAGAATGTCACCCAAAGGTTTTACAGTAAAACATGGTAGAGACATTTATCTCTTTAATAAGGCCATTTGGTTTCTTGGGGAAATTGACTTTAACGTGGAGAGATTTAGCAAAGGAGTTAGAAAGATGAAAGCTGCAAGTTGATTGCTACAGAGAAATCAGCGCAGAAAAGGTACTTGCACAATAAACAAACCCCTTTCCTTCCCACTCCGTAAATGAAATTCTAAAACGTTGCTTATCGAAGATGTTCATTAAGCAAATTACCAAACGGAACCCTAATTTTTTTTTCATCATTCTCCTTAAGCTAAAGACTGGACTGTTAATTACTCTGATACGTACTTCAGTTTCGTAATCATAGCAGTATTATTCATAAGCAGCTGCTCAGAGGCAATAGTCAGCATATTCCACCATCTACAATATTGTCTTAACAGGTTCTAAATGACACGCTGCGTGAATATTAAGATTAAAAAAAAAATTTTTTAAAAATCGCGTTTACTATTCAAATTCAATTTTCAGAAGTTATTTGGCATATTCAGCGTGGAAATATTTATTCCAGTTTAGGAAACATGAAATTCCAGATTATATGTCGCACTAATTGATAGTTCCTACAATGCTATTTACACAAATTTACTGACTCTGAAAAATAGATTACTCGCTGCCACACAATATCTTTAGTTTCCTCTGCGTTAACCCTAAAGCTTAAATTAGCCCAGTTTTCAATTTAATTAGTTTTAAATGGTTCTTTTTGGTGAATAACACCCAATAATAGCGTATACATTTCACATAAGTAGAAATTAATAGGCTGAGGATTAAATAATCTGAAAACCCTTTTCTCGGAGAGACCAAACATTGATCTTCATTTTCGCTCTCAAGTTGACAATGTTCCGTCTAACATCGGGCGATGAATTTCATCCTCCTCCACTGTTATTAAACAACCTTTTTTACGTTGGGATAGAATGGAATAATAATCCCTTATTAGGTGGAATTGCAAATAAATTGCTAGTTAGTAAAACTTTACCATCAACTTTTGAATGGCTTCATGCTTTAGTATACAGCCGGAAAGGTCAAATTGTCTGGACTCGACCCTCTCCGCCTGACTCAAGGTACGTTTGTGCACTTAATGACTTATAAGATGTTTATGGAGCATGGTTTATATCCTTATCTATTTTTAATCGTCAAAACGGAGCAAAAGGGGAAAAAGCCGTTTTGTCGAAGTCTATATTCGTTTGCATAATCGTAAAACGATTTTAACAAAAGTGTACTCTGAATTTATCATTTCTTCTAAGTAAAGATAAGGAAAATATCCAGAGGAAAAATTCTCAGTATTAAGGTATAAAAAAAATTACAAATAAGATTAACGATGTTAATTATTATTTAAAAACACCCTTAAAACCTGTGACCAATAATAAATATTCTTGCCATCTGAGGCTAAAAACGTTTTTAGACCAACGTTGCAAGCAATTTTATTCTTCGATCAACGCTAATAGCATAACAAAGAAATTTATCTTTATTAATGTTAATGGAGAAGCAAACTACTAATTTGTATTTAAATTTTATCTCGAATAATTCCAAGTACCTCGGTTTAGTGTGAAATAAATTATTCAGTAGAATAATTTATTTCAACAACAGAATAAAAGCAAGAACAACATTGATTGTTACTAATCAACACTGTTGATCAGCAACAATCAACTTACTTTTCTTGCTAATCAACAGAAATAAAACCTGCATGTTAAATTATGAAAAAAATCTAATTAACGTTACGGTCTAATAGCCTTTTCCACGAAATCAATGTGATTTGAATTCAACCCACTAACAGGATGGTTCGAATCCGTATGTTCTGCATACTATGGAGAAATGAAAAAAAAACTAATGCCAGAGACTCGAGGACACGTCTCTTTAAAAATGCATAACTCCGTATCAGTAAAACCAGAAAGGAAAAAAAGAATCAAAATGCATGGACCGTCTCGAAGTTCGCCATATGACAAATAGTTCTCTTATTGAAATCCTCTAGCTAAACAAAATTTAACACAAACTCCAAATATGCTTTTTTTCATTTGCTTTATATAGTTTTCTGCCATTTGCAGTGTTTGTGTGCTATAATGGTGTCCAATGTTTACCTCTCGATATATGTACACACAACAAATAGACCATATGGCAGAGAGCAATTCAAAAAGAAAAAGAAGTAGTGGGTTCATTGACCTCAAGTGCACACAAACAGAGATCTGTGATATAAGTAACACGAAAGTCTCCTCTAAACTTACATTATTCGGCAATAATAGTCCAATATTTTGTTCTTATGATTTGTCTGTGATATATTCAAATGAAATGAACGAAATATTTTTATTATAATGAAAAGAAATCAGTAAATTAATTCCTAAAATTCCGCACAATTTACAACTATAATACTGCGTTTAATAAATCACCATTTGGTTTTTTGTTCCTGTACATTATTTTTATATTTAACCAGTCTTTTATCTCGTGGCAAATGCTCGAACAAACAAGGGAATGAAGAAATCCGTGAGACCAAATAAGCCTCCTTAATCGGCTTTATCGAATATTTCTTCACTGAGATATTTTTGAGGAGGAAATGAAGAATTAAACCGTGTGGGTAGATAGAAACAAATATATGAAACTAGATGTTGACTTCGTAAAAGCTGATATTCTTCCTAAGGGCAAAAGTCTAAAAAGAATCTTAGTTTCTATTAGATTCTCATTTAACCTTAGGATTATTTATCCGGATCGGATCTCCACCTTTTCGGAAATCGATAGAAAGAAAAAAAAAAGACTAGTGGAGTGGCTTAAGTTAATTAAGTGCCTTAATGACTAACGAAAAATAGATGATTACTTTAGTTTCATGAAAACTAAAAATCGAGGGGCTAAATGCATAAAAATGCATAAAAAATGCTAAATGCATAAATAAAAACGTTCATTTAAAAACTTTCAACATTCATGTTTTAAATACTACTCTTCCTAATCAAAACATTAGATAATCTACGAAAATGTATTGAATGATTTGCAGTTCTAATTTATTGCATAGAAAATAATTATTACCCAATATAACGTAACATCACGTAAATCTACGTACTTCGTACATAATATAACCATGTAAAAGCATAAAATGTAATACAAATGATAAGAAACTGTTATTTGAAAACATTCTCAAAATTACAATAATTATCGCGGTTCAAAATATTAGAATAATGCGAAAATAAATGCACAAAAAATTGTATTCAATAGGAAACATGATAATTAGTATTTTGTTGCAAAACCCATAGCTTATGACTGTTTGTAAACGGTTGGGCATATTATTTACTAGCGGTTCATAGTCTTTTTTTATCAGGCCATGCCCATATGGTCTGCAGACTAGAAACAAGTTCATTTTTATCACTTAGGGCAACATCTTGAGGACGCTTCTTCATAATTCACAAAAAGAAGCTAAATCTTTTTTCTAATCTTCATTATAAAAAAGAAATCGCTATCACATGAATCTTCCGATGCCGTAACATAAAGTGCTCAAGAATTTCGCGGAACACTTTGCAATTGACTCTTTCGTACACAATACACAGCCTACTTGGACCCTCTGCAGTTCATACAAGCCCATACCATTACAGAGGTTGCATATTTCAGTGAACGTTTCATGCATTCTTTATCGAATGTTGACGCAAAATACGTATCCCTTGATGACCATGGGTCACACAAAAATACTTTAATCGCTAAAAAGTACCTTTTTCCGATCCTCTTGGCTTCACAACAGTCTTTGCTCACACCATCGCACTGTAGCTGCCTTTTGTTTGGAAGTCATAAGCGGCTTCGTTTTAGGCATATGTGATTTTAAACTCAATTTGCAAAGTCGTCCCAACGTCTTAGATTTAGATACATTTACGCTTAGTTCTTTCCGTCGCCTCTGAAAATATCTTATACTTCGAAAGTGGTTTTTCTTTACGATATTCTTCAATCTCCTGTACGATATTATTCAATCTCCGGTCATCTCTTGATGTAGTTATTACGTTTCGACCGCTATTGTAGCGATTATTTTGAAAACTCCGGTTATTAGAATAATATCTCAAAATACTCTACTCACGCTTGCTTGAGAACATTTAAATTCCTTGGGTATAAACCGTTCAGTTTGACCCTCTTTATTTAGAAACACCATACTGAACTTCTTAGCTTCCGATTTGTCACTCTTTCGACCCATGTTTAGAAAATGATTGACTGAAATCCACGCGAACGATTCCTCATACAGAAGTTAGTCCCACAACTATTAAAATACTCATATATGCTATTTCTATGCTCTCCTCAAAACAAATCGGAAAAATGTGAAATATTCTCATTTGAACCATGTTAAATAATTTGTAATAATTATTTTCTATGCAATGAATTAGAAGTGCAAATCATTCAACATTTTCTTTGATTATTCTACTAATTTAATTCGTAGGTGTAGTATGAGTGAATTTTCTCAAGAAAGTGGGCGTTTCAACTGAAGATGAGTCACACGATATCAACACATCGGTCTACTGAATAAATTCAAGAACGCTATTCGAGCTGCCGGTTAAATTAGAAATGAATCAATTTGATGTTTTACAGTTATACAAGTAAACCCTAACACTTCAATTAAACTTCATCCTAGCAAGTCAAAGATTATGGTTCTCAAAGGAAATAAAAACAGAGAAGCTCTTGAGAAACCAATACAACTTAATGGAGAAAGAATTGAGAAAGTCGGCAAGTTTGAGTACCTGGGATCCATTATTAATGTGAAGAATTGCTGTTCAGGAGACCTTAGAAGAATAGGAATGGTTAAAACAACACTCAAGAGACTTGTCTAAATTCTAGAAGGATGGATCTATCTCCAAGGGAAAAAAGTTGAGGATTTTGGATGCAGTTGCTTTTCAACATTGACTTATGGATGTTACACTTGAAACCTAAATAAATCAGATAAGAAAAGGATACTGCTTTGGAGATGTGGTGTTACAGAAGTCTGTTGAGAATACCATATACTGAAAGGTGTACAATTTAATGGGTGTTAGAAAAGATCAGTAGAACTTTAAGGCTCCTTAAGGAAAATAATAGAAGAAAGTTAAAATATTTTAGACACATTGAATGAATGGAAGGTGGACTGGCCACTGCAATGCCTAGTAAATAGATGATGATGATGATAGTTTAGTATTTTTGTTTCTGCAAAGCATTTTCCGTTGATAGTGTATAAATAAGCCGTAGCAAGATATTAACTTTATTTTGTTAATATATTTCAACAGTCTACTTTGAGTTTATATTTTACTGTTTTGTTACTACATTTTATATATTTTATATCCTTTTTTGTTTTCCCTGATCTCGTTTAGAAGTTTGAGTATGGATAAACAACTGAAGAAAGCAAGTTGAGGGAAAATCAGTCGTTTAGCTACATGAATTAGTAGAAAAACCAAGTAGGTACCATTCTAAGAATATTCTACAATTATTTCCTGTATAGTTTCATCTATATTGTTATTTAGATTGATTTCAAACCTTGATTAAATGATAGACTAGAAAAAAACAAATTACATAACAACATGATTCACACATTATTCGTAGTGTTTAGTTGCAAGTACTTCGTCTATTATTAATCATTATGGATTTAACATAAAGTTCAAATTATATAATTTGGGTTTTATTTCTATTTTGAAAAATGCTTGAAGCATTTAATTTTTGTTTATGTAATTAATTATCCTTCAGTGTGTGTCCTAGTGTCCATCATTTTTACATCAACCATATTTTGTCATGTTTATATTTTTTTTCTGTTAGCTCCTTACTGCGAAACTGTTTATAATGAGAATATTGAGAAAATGTTTTTAGTTAGCGTAAGGCTGAAATGTATTTCAGATAAAGGAAATAAGAAAACAATACTGCCGCTGTTTATTTCTTAAGAATTTTCACTGTTCACTTAGCATTAGCAATCGTTATTCTTTTCTTGGCTTTTGTCCAATTCCTTTGTGTCTCTTCTCTTATATTTGTGTGTTTGTTTGCAAATTATTTCAAACCTATAGCGTAGAAATCAGTGTTTTAACGTTTGTACTACGTGTCCATTCATTTTAAGTCTTTTGTGATCGGTATTTATAAAAATAAGAATGTCCGAGAATAGCTAATATTATTAAACTTCTGGGATATCTTAATCTACAGAGCAAACAGATAAAAAAAACTGAAATAATAAATGCACTTTTTTCCTGTTATAGTAAAGGTCTTTTCTCGATGTATTTTGTTAATGTTTGTCACCATTTTGCATGAAACGTTTTTCCCACATGTCCTTCACTCGTTAACGGTTTAAACCCTATATTATAGTACATTGATACGAAAAACGTAAGCGGGCCCAGGCTAGAAAATCCGAAATCTTTGCTCAAGGGACCAAATGCAAGAGACCAAAAACTTCGGAGTTATTAGAGAGCGTAGAATTTGTCCTTTTACATGAGAGGATGAAATTTTGTCACTCCGATAAAAATATTCACAAACATCCAAGCTTCCATTGGGAATAAAAAGCTTGAGTCTGGCCGACACTTAACATTAGTTATTGGTAGGATTTTCATTAAAAGCCGCAACGATCGTATTTTTTTATCTACCGGCTTTTAATTGTGTAGTTGTAGTAAAATCAACTGAGGCCATTCAGACGAGTGTTGCCTTTTTTTTTCCCTTCTGTCAGGTTTGCATGTTATATGGTTTAAAGGTTTAAACCGGGAAAGATTCTAGATGGGGCAAAACTATCATCTTCCTATAAGACTAAATCCCCTTTAGTCGAAAAGTGTAATAAATATTCCTTTTGTATGACAGGATTCCAACCATCATTTTCCCATCATTGATAGTCTATGGCAAAATTTCGCGAAATATTTCTGCTGTTGAAAATACAAAACAAGGAGAGAAAATAAGGCTTGATGGCTTAATATAAAATTAAACACAAAGTTCTCGAAGACGTCGCTTCAAAGACTCTTGATTTTTTAGGTTAAACAAGGATGTTTAACCCTCAAGAGAGGAAGAGGACTTAGACTGTGGCCAAGAGAAAAGTGATTGTAAGATGACTCGACAACAATATCCTGCAGGAAGAGTGTTGACAGCCTTGTGATTATTGTTATTGTTACGTGGCACCTCCAGGGAGTCCAGAGACTCATCCAGGGAGGACACCTACTCTACAGCTCTCTGTCTCCCCCTCTCAATCCACCAAATACAACGAACCGCAACTATCATCATTATCTACACCAACGCCATCTACCGCCCACCACCACTAGTATTTTCACAGATAATCACAAACATCCATGCCCACGGCGGGATTCGAACCCGCAGCCTTTTGGATGGAGAACCGATATACTAACTACTCGGCCAACCAGGCCGGCTTAGTGATGAAGTATTCATTTAAAATAAATTCTAACTGGAAATAATTAATACGATTAAAATAATTAACCACCTTACCGGCCATTATTGATCAAATACGCATCCTCATACGCTTCGTATCCATCATATATTTCAATATAATATCAAATTCATCATCATCAACAACCATGGGTGCAATGCCCGTAGGTGTCTGTTGCCATCTTGATATGATTCTTCCATTGCATTCTATTGATATAACACCATTATATCAATGGCATTACAATTTTAATATGCACTTCGCATCCATTATTATTAAACAACAATTAAACATAAAAATGAACGCTACTTGAATCAGTAATTTCAAAAAAAAAAAAAAAACATATCAATTTCCTTAAAATATCTCGTGCTTCATTATTGCATTTTTGAAAAAAATATTAATTCAACAAAGATAAAATTGAAACAATCAAAATACATGAAATCAATCTGCAAGTGTCGAATCAGCAGATTTTTCTGAATATGTAATTCCAATTTAGTTCGACAATTAAAAAATTAAAATAGTAATTTGATCGAATAATATTTTTCAGTTGACTTCAATGATTATGATCTTTTCGCATTTAACTTTTACTCATTTAATTTAAACATTAATTTCACAGGAAATCCTATACGAAGAAAATCAGTTTTCTTTCTCTCACTGCCATTTCTAACGACACCACATACAAAGAATTATGCACATTTTTCGCCTAAGTTTTCTCGCCTTAGTTTTTTTTTTCCATAAGACATCACTCTTATATTGCTGTCTGTTGTTGACTATTGGAAATTCTAAAGCGTGCTGCTATAGAAAACGCTCAGGCAGCACCATGTGTGAATTGAAATTCTGAGTGTGTACCATCAATCTCTTGAATGCGTATCATTTGTCATGTGGCTTTCAGAAGCTGGTAAGTCATATATCTTGACGATTGTCGTGATGTTCGATGACTGTCTTCGATCTATTTTGTATTCTTTAAAATGCCTAAAAACGACTAAAACCCCGAGTGTCTCTTTCAGTTATATACCAAACTTCCTTTTATATTTCGTTGGTACCAAATTTTATTTCCTTAAATGTATTTTGCACAACTTTCCAAAAAAAAAAAATGGAATTCAAAACAATGATAAAGAACGTTCTTATCTTCAGAGCTAAATTCCTACAGTACTGAACATAAATTGTATATTTCGAACTATATATCACTGGTGACTGAATTATAGCCATCTTTGTGTTATGCCTAAGATACACTAGAAAGTTCTTTCAGATTCGAAATAGGTCGTGATCTAAATTGTTTATCTCAACGAGGAACCACAAAAGATACTTCACTTAATTCTTAGTTGGAGTGTATATTTCACACTCTTGAGTGCCTTCAGATAATGGCGACTCATCAATCATGATCATGGCTACTCCTTGACTTGTCCTTGATCTTAAGACATAAGAGACTCATCGCTTTTACTATCTCTCTCCAGTTTTCTTTCACAACACTATGACAATGCGATAATAATTCGTCTGGGATAATGGATAGGATACGCTAAACCCTTTCTATTTTCGTGCATCTTTACTTGGAATTCACGAATTACTAAATACATGATTTACCACATGTATGTGGTAAATCATGATTTATCAGTATGCACGTAACAGAAAGGGCTTAAAGTAACCTATCCATTATCCCAGACGAATTGTTATGGAGTTGTCATAGCACTTATCAACGAGACAATGAATATCTTATGAGAAAAAACACAATTAAAAAGTCCTTGCGGAATCTTTATCTTCTTCTTCCTTCTAAGTGTTAGGCCTACTGGCCTGTTAAAAAGTCCTTAAGTCCTTTTAGGTCGTACCCGTCTTTTAGGTCGTAAAGTGACTAGCCCTATGCCTCCCGGTATATTCTAGAGCTGTAGAAAACTCGGCGGTCCACGCCCAAGAGCGAATAACTTGACTATGTCTGAGAAAAATCCTTAAGCTCCTCACATCGGCGACGGAAATCTCACCCAGGACATTCCTTTCCCAGGCATATAGTTGCGAAGCGCATAGTCACTAGGCTAACTGCTCGAACAAAATCTTTATTTATAAAAAATTAATTATTACAGGGCAGAATTAAGTTTCCCTCAGTTAATTTGTCCACACTCGGCGCTACTGGATTAAACATAGGCTTTCTAGCCTCTCCCGTATGGAATTAATATAAAATCAGTTAAGTGACAATATTTACCGCTAATTTTTACCGCTAATTTTAGATGTTTCAGATGTCAAGATCCTCTTATTGTTGTCAACTCCCTTAGTGCCGATCATCTCTAATAAGCCATTCAATCAGAACCTCTTTTGGGATTATATCATACGAAGGTCATGAGCTTTCGTAAAAGCCATGGTGAAAATTTTGTGAAGTACTAAGAACCTTCACAGAAATGAAGACCGGTAAAACTTTTACAGTCATTAAAAGAAGCAGAAAGCTTGTTTGAAGAGAAGAGGAGCGGCTTGGTTGAGTTCGAAGTATTCCCGTCGAAGCTTGATCATTGTGCAGATTACTCACAGAGGTTGTGGAATTTGGATGTGGCGAGGATGTGGTTGAAGACACGCGTGGGTTGTACGTACACAGCAAGTTTGCCAGAAGTTTAGCTGAGGAAGGTGGTGGTAAGGGTCGTAGAAGACGGTTGTGGACACCGCGGAAATAGCTTTAATTCGTTCTATCACTGAACTTGTGGGTTACATTGCGTAACGAGCAAGACAGCAATTCTCTAAGATGTTCTACTAAGATGTTCTTAGTCACTATAGGAGTAGGTTGGACGGTGACTGATGGAAATCTTTCTGCTGGATTTTAGACGTAATGGAAATTGAGCTTAAGTCCTATGGGACAAACATGTTTATTCATAATAAAAGGTAGAAAGTTAAATTTCTATGCTATTTCTGATTGATAGGATAAGTTACAGAAAATGAGAGAACGCAAGAATGCTGCTTTAAGAAAAACGTGGTTGCAACTTTGCTTCTGTTGGAGGGAGGTCTCCAACAGAAGCAAAGAAGCTCTTTTTTATGTTGAACTCTGCAATATCAGAAGTTTTAAGTTGTGGCATTGCATAATTAATTATTATAATCAATCAAATGAGATGCAAAGGCAGAATGGTTTCTTTGCATGTCAGCAAATTGTCATTCAGAATATTTAACACTTGCGTGATAAAGCCGTTTTGATTTCTTTACTTCAATAATTAGTTTGCAAATCTTAGGTCTACTTACTCGCAAGAAGACATAAGAACCAGTTTGCTTCATGCTTAGAGTGGTTTGTAATGAATCTTGTAATATTTTAAAGGCATTCGAATTTTCTTAATTTTTAATTTAACAAAATGTAATGTAATCAAGACACATGTTCTGTCACCACAGCCAATAGATTCATGTGACACAGAATGCTGAGTCGCTGGAACCTTAGATCACAAGCAGTAATAAAGATAATTATAAATGTGTGCGTGCTTCCTCATCTACTATGTTAAAGTAGGTGGAACTCTCCGTAGGGAAGTATGCCAGATGTGGCCATTGCTAACTCTGCGTTGTTGTAATCTCAAATGATCGGAGAGGATCTTAATGTCTCTTTTCGACACTGATTTTCCTTCTTAATGAAGTTTTGCTTCGAATGTTTTGAATTCATTCTCATGGATATTAAGGACATTAGGTGAGTGTATTTATTCAATTTATCGCAATTCTCTATCAAAAAATCCGATTTTAAGGAAACATTCTACAGAAATCTCGTTAGAAGATATAACTTATAACCAACGGCAAAGATTTCTTGTTTGTATATGTGAATACATGTGAACTGATTTTATATAAAGGCTATCAATATGATATACAACGTTTAAATGTTTATGCACGTAAATTCAATATGACCAATTCGAGCCACACCATTACGTAATCCAGTCGTTTCTTGAGTTTACGAAATGATGGGTGTAGTTTAAGAAAAATTATATCTGTCCTACCACATATTTTGGAATGACAGGTATAATTTTCTTATGGCGACCCACTCCATATAGGCAGTGTATATAATTTGCATGGATTAATGTGTGAGGGCGAAACACAATCACAAACCCCAATGACCTAGTCGGGATTCGAAAACCTCCAGCGTTTTGGTTGGAAAGATGTGTGGAAATAGAAAAGCCAACGATTGGATATATTTGTAAAGTAAAATTTATTTTCCAATGCAAAAACGCCCTTTTCTAGACAGTGGCGGGAAAAAAACTGAATCGAGTTTCTACAATTGGTCCTATGCTTTCTTTTCTTTCTCGCTGATAGTTATACCACTGTCGAAACTCGCTAATATATGTGTAGATTTAAAATAGTACCCTACACACTATAGTTACACCCAATGTAACTATTCGATAAGGAGGTGATTTCACCGGCATGATAAAATACGCCACTAGTTAACTCAAGCCAAAATAATAATACCCACGAAAGGAGTTGTAAATGATATCTTAACTGCTAGATTTATTGATAAAATTTGAAGAGTGTTATTGAGCTATAAAGAACGAAAGGAACTAATTAGGTAAGATATTCCAACAAGAGAAGTGACAATTTTAAGTACCACAGTTCGTTTCCCGCACATCCGAAATAATCCCAAACTATACACTAAAGACAGCTGTTAAACATAAACCAGAACAGTACTTGTTTGCTATTGATCCTAAATAATGATGACAAATGCGATTTAAAAGTAGAATGTGAGCGACAGAAAGAAGCTTAACCGCATTTAGGAGAGCAAAGATTAAGGTGAAATATTAAAAATTCCAGGTGGATAATAAAACCCAGTAATATAAAACTAATGTGGAATCGATCTCAATTGTTACGAACAGGAGATTAGATAAGAATTTTTCATTATTGTACCAATAAGGTGATTTAGTTATATTTTGGTTATCCACAATAGCAATAAAATCATTCAAAACAAAAGGACAATCTTAGTAAATTTCGCGGATGTCTTACATGAACGACTCTCTTTGCTGTTCGGTCTTACATCAAATAGAAAATATACGGATGTTTTAAATACGGAATTCAATAAAAAGAATTCTTTGTTTAATCCTCAAGTAGAAAAAAAAAGTGCATCTACCTAGAAAGAAGTCAGAGAACTTCTCCAGAATATTTTCGTAACATTAGTATTTGACGTGTGCGTGTACTGTAGTTCATAGAGATTCTTTTAAGTGTTTGCTATGTAGTGAAGCATACTCAGAACAGACCTATTTCTTTTACAACTAATACTTTTAACTCCGGTAGCAGATCAAAACTACTATTTTCTTTCTGACCACAGTGATTTTTCTGAGCACTATTTATGAATTTTAATATCCCAAATTGAGTAATTTTGTTTATCTGATTCTTTATGCAAATTTCAAATGATGTATTTGTGAATGTAGGTTTGTGAAATCCATCGTTTCGTATCATTCTGTGTAGCATGAGAAAACAAATGCTATTATATATATATATATATATATATTTATTTATTTATTTATTTAAAAAATATTTAATACTAACTAACCGGGAATAAGTTAGAAACCGTTATTGAAACAACTAGTTTCGGCTTATTATGGTCTTCATCAGGTATCTTTGTCGGTATTCTGTGATGCCTCGTCATGTAGGCTATGAATATATTTATGAGTATTGACTCGGTTACTGTGATGCATTTTTAAAAAATATTTAATGACTATCAAACCGAGAATACGTTAGAAAACTTTAATGAAGTTTCGGCTTATTATGGCCTTCATCAGGTATCTTTGTAGGTATTCAGTGATGATGAATGTATTCATGAGTATATATGGACATTACTTTATACTTACAAAGATACCTGATGAAGGCCATAATAAGCCGAAACTAGTTGTATCATTAAAGATTTCGAACTTATTCTCGGTTTGTTAGTCATTAAATATTTTTTTAAATGTATCAGAGTAACCGAGTCAATACTCATGAATACATATATTCTTTTTTTTTTTTTTTTGCATATTCATATTTCTCTAGGCGCTTGATTTTTTTTTTCAATTCGCCCTTCCTGCAGGTCATTAAACCGTCACGACAGGGCGGTCAGCTACATGTTTTGCGTGGACATAATGGCACGATCAAGGAGGAAGTAACAGTCAGCAACCCGTTTTCAATAAAGAAGCCACATTTCAAACGTAGGCAGACATAGCATCCGTTTTCGATATTCGAAATATACATACGTGATTGTTGAACTTTCCCCACAAAAGATTTTTTACTGTGACGTAACAAATTTTGTGGACTGGGCCATTTTTCAAGAAAGATAGTCCACAGATTGAAAGCGCGTGGCATTACTTACTTTATATAGTTTCTATAGTTCCGGAATCGTCTTAAAATATAGAAGTGATGCTGATGGAGAACACTTGATAATTCATGACTCTGTGGCCATTAGGGTCTGAAATCTTTAGAGTGTAATCAAAATTTGTCCTCAGGAGCTAACAATTAAATCAACCCTCAGTTGTTAAGCAAATAGGAAAGTTTCAAAAGTAATTCTCCCAATAATTATCATTTTATAAGAGTATATTTATAACAAAGGCTCTGTATATATCTTTTTTATTTCAACTTTTTTTATTTCAATTATGTACAGGCTTTTTTATTCATTTTTCAATTTATTTTTTTGCCAAGTTTCTCCAGTCATTTTTTATCGATAAGTTTATGCAATATCTGGAGAAGGTTCATATAACGTCATACACTGAATATTCCTTAAAAGTAAAATAATATCACACTCCTACTTTCTGTCTCTCCTTGCTCGTTTCATATTTTGTATGATTTCAGTTTGATCAAATTTGCAGATTATCTTCAGCATAGTTTTCTCGTTATTTCGCTGAATTTTGTATCCATGCTGAATTATATTGCTTGTCCGTCTAGAACGGTCAACTTCAAATGAAGAGAGAAGAGAGGAGAGCGATTAATTCCGTTTCGTGCGGTTTGGCGAGATATTGTAACAGAGAGAGGAACGAAATCGAATCTTCATGCATACATTTGCCACTATGGAGACGATACAAGTAAGTTTTGATGGGAATATTTACAAGCCGAAAAGTAATTCTGGCTTGAAACGTGAAGTTAATACGATTACTTGGGGATCTCCAGAAATGTAGGATCGAACAGGTTACAATACTCGGACGAGAAACTGTATGTATATTAGGAATACAGAGAATGATGATAGACACGCGAGGATCAGATAGCATGTTGGAACTTAGTATTGTTTCACTTTACCGGAGAGAAAGAGAACACTGCAGAATGCATCGGGAGATGAGTAAGCCTATTCACTGAACAATTACGTATAATTTCCTCCATTGTTCAGATGCCACAAGTTCTGTTCGGCATAATTAATTCAGAATTGTTTAGGAAGTTTGTTATTGTGGAATGCCATAATGAGAGCAGTCGAATCGATTTATGTAAAACTGTTTCCTTCCGGTTCATAATGTTTAGTGTCCACAACAGAACGTCGGATTTATTGCGGTTTGTTTTCCTTGGTTAATTAATAAATGTAATAAAGGTCATTTACAGTCATTAATTTCATAACCAAAGCAACTGATAAACAAGTAAAAAACATTTCTTAAAACCTTTTAACCTCCATGCTTCATCAAATTTTAATAATTTATTCTTTTTTTTCTTTTATAAGATATAAATATATATAAGACATCGGAGATGTTAATTCCTTCATCGTGATTATCATAACTTTTTCAGCACACCCCCGTTTTATTATGTGAAGGTAGCTTACTATAGATACATCGTCTTAATTAGTCATTTACTGATATACATTCTCAAGGAATGTATAGTATTCTGTGATTATTAGCAGTCATGGGATTGTTATTAATTAATAAACCAATTTCCCTCCAGTGTCAGTGTTCTTTAATGTTTGTTAGTTCTCCAATAAACAGTCGAGAAAACCAAAGGGAAATGTAACTGTCATAACCAGCCTTAACACCAACAACAGGCTTGCACCATAATCATAATTGTTTTCTGGAGTCATTTATCTGGCTCTTTTGTATCACACTTGTTTGTTGATCTTCAATGATCCGGTCTTAATGTGACCATATCTCTTCAGATGTTTCCTGATATATTCAATTTTAATGCTTTTGTCATTAAAATTGGCCATTCCTCTAATTTGGTGGATTTTTTTTATGTTAATGGCTTCAAATGTCATTTATCCCAAATTTATTTAACTGAATTACTCTCGTAATATCAATGCAATCTACAATATATTTCATATATAATTTGCTGTCAACATTAAAAAATAGCTAATCTTATCGTTTTTCCCTTTTTCTTCTTTTATGGGTTTTGGCATTTTTGCTATTAACGACTGATTGTTTACCAAAATGTTTATACCAGTTATTCAGTATGTCGTCATCTATCCCGTTATTGGTTACTTTTGTGTTAATTCTGCTCTATTAGCAATTTTTATTTCAAGAGACCTCAGGACATTTTCACATCCTCTTGTTATAAGTAACAGTGGAACTATGCGGCCCTCAGCCTTAACAAGTTTGTGCATCCCTGCCTTAAAGTATGCTTCCTTGTATCGTTACTACTGTGTGGAATGTGCTCCTAAAATTGTTGTTGATACTCATGGCGTGTGCCTTCTTGATGTCTCTAAATTCAGAACTAGGTAATTTGAAGCGACTTTTTTTTTTTTCTTTGAGATTGCATACGAGTGAACTAACTGCTTGTTTGATAACTTATTTTTCCCAAATAGTAATAATGTTCCGGGTTCTTGTCAGTGTTATCACATTTCCTGCCTCCCATATATTTGAGTTAAATCTGTCGGTGTTGTTCAAGTTTTTCGCATTACATCATAAATCAGTTGTCATGATGCCCTGTCTTAATTTGGGTATACTTAGGTTATTAATGTACACAAACAGTATCCCTAAAACAGGAACTTAAGTCAATACGATCAGTTTCAATAGTAATTATCAGAAATGTAGAAACCAGTTGAATTTTATACATTCTTTAAATCGAAATATGCATTCAATGAATTTTATATTCGCAGAAAGTTTTGCTTTTTACTGTAATATTAGTACTTACGATAAAGACGTGTGTAAAATTATGGCTACACTATTAAGTATATATCAATTCAAACAAAAAAATGTTCCGTTTCTGTAAAAATCACTTGTGAAAAGGTCTTCTCAAAATACAGAAGTTTTAATGGTAAAAATCCAAGAAAATCCGAAACTTATCTGTAAACCCATACGAAGCCAAATGGCACAGATCTCAGGCTGTTATCGATCGCCGACCGTAAATATTGCAGTGAGAACAAAAGTAATATAAGGTTTATTACTGCATTATATTTCCATCGCAAAACATTACGTTCTAACTAAAGCCCATAAATATATCAACTTCTCCTGAAGTGAATAACTATGACAGTCTTATGAGTGCATAAAGCATCTCTCTGTATTTTATAAGATCCTTCAAAGTATTTCACGTTCCATTTCTGTATTTAGTTCACAATAAGCGAGCACTTACGATAAAAAAGTGTAGATATGTCTACGTATTTTCATACTTTTAGTTGAATGATATTTGTGTTCAAAACAGCTGAAGCACGTTGAATCTCTCGTGAGCGTTATTATCGTATATTCACTCTTTAAGTTTCAGTACACGATGAGTTTTAATCAAGAATGAAGAGCTTTATGGATATCTGTAAGAAGTACAAAATGACACCTGAGGGAAAGTATACTGATTTATGAAGATGTAGCTACCCAAGTTAATTCTAAATCTCCAGCGTCGTTGCACCGTTTTTTTTTCTTATTTGTAGACGACAAATCTTTTATACGCGTGAGATTACTGGAACATCGACTAATGAGCTCACTCATAACAATAATCTCGCTTTGACTGTCGTGTTCAGGTGCGCGGGCTTGGAGATTAGTTACTAGATAGTCGTGTGTGCAACCAAAAAAACGTGATGCCAAAGAATTTATGTTAATTATTTGCCTCGATGAAATACTAAGAGCGTTCGATCACCGCAGCAGCAAATGAGTGCGTGTAAGCATGTTGAGCTGGCGGAAAGAAAACGATATAATTGCACAAAGGAGACCTACATAAAAAGGCCTACCTAATATTGCAAATGATGTAGCAGTTGTAACAAGTGTATAACACGTCTTGGGGAATATGTAGAATGATGTGTAAGTTACATGGTTCTTTCTCAATTCCTTGATGGTGATTATCAAACTTGTTTCAAATGCAATTTTCCTTCTTCACTGCTAAAGCTTGTGCACGACATTTAAAACGAAATCTGATATTTTAAATCCTCCTAGTTGAATTGATAATCATCGCATTCATTAATATCTCGTATATAAACATTAGTTTATAGCAATTAGGAAATATAAATTAAATTGGTTTGTTTGTAAGAAATCAAGTAAAGTGATCTTATGCTACTGATAATAGATATTGAGGTCCAAATACATATTGAAAGCAACAGAATTCTATTGATGGTACGGAATGGCGCAAAAAAAACAGTACTGACCTTCGACAGCCCCCCCCCCCCTCTTCAGTACACGCTCTGTAAGTTATGCCGTTCCACTCCATTCATATTAATAGAAGAACACGTGTGGAGTCCACGCCATTACATTCAGCTGTAGCAATGGGGTTGACTGTAAGAATAAACGTTTATTTTTGAGCATTATTTTCGTTCATATGGAGTTGGTAGAGCAAATGGTCCACGCCCACGGCATGTTTGTGATCAGCTTGTTCCGTCGCTTCCGTAAGCTTACCCCCAACCTATAGTGTCATTACTGCCATAAACGAGAGTTTCCGAGGTACCGGGAGAGCAATTGGGAAGACCACGAACTGATAACACAAATAAGAATCGCGGACCTGTGCTGGAGCAAGTGTTAATCTCCGAAACGCAGTCAACGGTAAAATTTGGGATACCTGGTCACAAATACTTAAGCAGCTAGGTGCCTTTTCGTACATCATTCACGTTGATCAGTGTTTAACATCAAGGATTACTCGGCACGGCTGACTGTGCACGCGGCCTAGCCAATATCTATGAACATCCATTCTTCCTCCATAATGTCTGGTTCTCGGATGAAGCTTATTTCCATCTAAGCGGTCATATAAACAAATTAACCTGCAGATTTCTCTAGACTTGAATTTGTCCAGTAGAAACCTCTTCACAGCGAAAAGGTTACAGCGTGGTATAGAGTTTTAGACCGTGGCATAATTGAACTCTACTTCACTGAAGAGGGTGGTGTAACGGCGACCTTAAATAGTGAACGTTACGTCGAAAATGTGTTGGTTCCGTTCACCCAGGATTCGTATAGAATGTGTCGCACAAGAATCACTATTTCCTGCACGACAGAGCAATCTGTCACACATCATGTGGTTCTAGAGCCTATTTATCATAACACTGCCCAGGGAAGCTAATTTAAAGGTTCACAGAATTCCTGCACCTTTCATGTTCTCCAGATCTCACATTCCAGCTAAAACTCTCGACTTAAAGAGTTAGTAAATTTAAGGGGGAGGGGTGTATTTATTGGAAAAAAGTTATAATGTATCGTCCATTGGAAGATTAACGAAATAAAGCAGACTCAATGTTCACTAAGCGATGATCTCCCTCCAGTGGAAAGTTCTGTATAGGGTTTTTAAAGTGAGTGTAGTTTTTATGTAAGACGACGTTCCATGTGCTTGAGTACGGATGCCAAATGTTTAGCAACTTTCACCTTGTCAAAATTTCCATCTGTTGGAAGTGGATAGTAAACAGCGTTGATATTTTCATGGCTTTAGTTTTAATGAAGTCATGTTTCATGTGGTTGTTAAATTTTGGGACCATATTACCAGGTTATGCATTAATCAAAACAAGAGGTATAATTCCGAAGATGTTTTTTTTTGCTGAAGAGCGTGTGTGTGTGTGTGTTCATTCTTTTCCCAGAAAACTTCGAATGATTAACCAAATACGAGATCGATGTATATAACTATTCCGCTAATTGGTTTCGAGGTATATTATATATTAGTTAATTAGGAAAATTAAATTCTAAATACAGATGAAATAACAGTTTCTTGGAGATGCTTTTTTCTATTCATATTCTCATATGGTTTATTTTTTCATAGAAAGAGACATAAATTTGATATGAGTTTTTCAAATTACTGAAGATTCCAATATACTCCTAATGTTAGGAATCAAATGAATGTATTAACAAAACATAATGTACAGAGTCTTGGTCAAAGTGAGTGTCAATAGTGTGAATAATGACGAAGGAAATGGTATAAGTTAGTTTCCTTATATACTACCGAAAAAGTAGTGTCAGAGAAAAACTAAACTTGTGTAATTAGTATAGGATTATTTCTTATTCTTAGAAATGTTTATAAGACCATTCTTTAACAGATCTTCCTAATTGAATCATTTTAGCTCTAACATATTACATGAGCATCCAAAGAAAAAAAGTGTATAGCAGAATATTCCAAGTTAAAAGACTTTCTTCCGGTCTTCACAAGTATTTTGTAGGTAGTTATTTCTAAGAATATATAAACTGAATATCTTTAAATATTTCTTATAATAAATATGTATTGCATCTTGGACAAGTACTCAGATATTTGCTGGCGAATTCAAAGACAGTAATGCCCTCTTTTTTGAAAGTTACATAAAAATGTATTCTCAATGGATAAATTCCGAGTTATTTAGTTGCTTGCACATTTATCTTGTGACTCGGCAAATATCTAGAACCATCTGCTTTATTCTCTCGGTTCCACAATTTATGAAAAAGGATGGCGTGGTGGTCAAAAATGTTGTAGTCATTAGTCATTCAAAATAACCACTTTTTTAAAATTCCACAGTTTAGTAAATTGCCGAAAAAAATAGTAATGTTGAAAAGTTCGCATAATGAGAGCTATTTAAATATTTATGACAGCATCTTATTGAACAACATGTGTAAAACTTCGTGATATTACAATGTGCACTTGTCCGTCTGAAGCACGCTATAACTTCTTGTAATGATATGAATATTAATAAGAAAAAAACTTTTAAAACTCAGCTGAACATTCCTAATCGCTTTATTTGTTTTTCAGATTACTATCATTAGTCCAGTTAATACATTAAGAAAAAAATCCTTCCTGCCTGCATTTTTGTATTTTCCATAGTTTATAAAGTAACTGAACTAATCTTCCCTTCATGTACCTGCAGGTAATTATAAATGAGATAACAGCGCATACAAGAGTAAAATGGCCGTATTATGACATTGCTGATAAAGATGCATAATGAAACGGTAACTAATTACATTGAAGAATTAGAACAATAGCGATGTCATGCGGAGTAAGGTCTCAACACTTCAATGGTTAATTAAAAAGAGCATCCTTTCCACGTCACTTTTCAGACTCCAATCCTTCGATGGGTTGCATGAAGATCATTTTTTTCATATCAGGGATTTAAATTTATTAAAGGTATACAACAGGTTTACTATTTTCATGGTTATCTCTGAGAAAACTGTAATCCTTAAAAGTATTTACTTTTAGAAGTATCCTTTGGAACAATCTCTCCTTTAGTATTTCTCCAAATTATCCATGTCTTGCATATCTATCATCGGATATCCTTCCATACTCAACAATAACCAAAGATCCATAGAAAGGAAGAACTGCTCTTGACCATTATACCTGTTACAAAAAGGTCCTTTCGTACATGCATCAGAGTCTTTAAATACTTTACAGAGCAGTCTCGATGTTCTTTATAATCCTCTGTAGCTCAATCGGTATCGTTATGCCATATTTGCAAATAAAGGTAGTTTAGCCGGTGCCATAAGGTGGTGGAAAGGTTTTAACTTCCAGAACACACATAGTTAAATAGAAAGCAGTTGAAGTTCACTAGCCCAGACAGCATGGGCGAATGCTGGTCTTGAAATTCACGCTTGTTCTTGTTATCATTCAGGGAGTGAGAGGTGTGATTGAAGTCTGATTAGCGGAATGATGAATTACTGACCATTTAAAACTATATATTTAGAAATTTATGTACATTTAATCATACAAATACAACATTTATTTTACAAATGATATTCTATCTTTTTCAATTTGGCTACATGAATACAAATTCTACCCTACGGTTCTTCTTTAGTGAACTGGTCAATAACATCGTCATAAAAAGTTGGTTGTAACTTAATTTTCCCAAGCAACACACACACTTGTAAAGGCTGGCTGAAGCTCGGCTATAGCTACATTGACTGCGTATGGCCTGTGTTTAAGCAACAGAGTGAGACGACGTGAAACGGCTATGAAATCACAGTGTGCTGCTGCTGCGAGAACCTGGAAGCTCCTACAACCGAACAAGTCAAGGTAGCTTTGACTAGACAAGCAAGCATCGGCCTTCGATACACAACGCAAAGCTCAATTATTGCCGCGCAAGCTTAAGACGTCTTCTGTCTACAAAAATAAAAGCCTAAATGGATTTCTTATAAATGCATGCATTTATAAACAAATAAATATTATAGTTATTTCTCAATTTAATGAGAAATAACTATAATAAAGCAATATAAGCAATATAAATATAAGAAAGCATAGCAAGCATGGAGAATTCGCCTCTGCTAATCAGCATGTAGTCCATATTATGCAATTCTTTCGAAAATGTTTTGAGAAAACCCTTTGTACAAAGCTACAATCACATTTCATGTCCCGATCCAGACTTGAACAACATATCTCGTGTTTTATGATAATTTTACATGTGATCGAGTAGAATGTCGCGAAGCTCGTGCTATTTATATAGGAAGTTCGTGCCAGATTCATTGTTGCGATATCTGTGGATTTTACTTTCACCTATTCATAAAAAATAAACTATTTGGGGGTCAAAATCAAGTCGAGTGCAAAAAGTGTAGCATCCAAACTGTACAACAGTCATATTTTTGTGATTGCTTATCATGACGTTGCTACGAAGCCTTTATTTTTAGTTTGATGGACGCTACGGTCATTAGACATGATTTAAATTGATCTCAAAGATATCCACAACCCACTTACTAAACAGTCATCCAACCAAACTGCATTTCTTTCAGGTTTACATTTCTAACTTTGAGAAGATTTTCTTTCATACTAACGTAGAACCTTCTTTTTCCAAAGTTTCACTAAGTTGCATGGCTGCTGCGCTGATTGAAAAGCAGAACAAATCGAAATTAGATAACAGACATTGTTTTTAAATGTTTGCAGTTTTACTCTTCCAAAATCAAAATGATTTCTTAACCACCTTAAATAATGTTTATAATTATGGAGGGTTTGAATTCTTCAAATGAATTTATTAATTATTCATTTTCCGTTAACATTATTGCCCCATCGTAGATCCAATAAATTTATGCATTCATTTCATTTAGCAATGAATAAGAATAAATTTTCATGTTTTAGTTGCGTTCTAGTTTTCATTTTGCATTCGTGGAGGAGATAGTTTTATTCAATATCTTTTGTTTTTCGGAAAAGTATCCTGTTCATCAGAACATTTTTTTTCAGATGACAGCAATTCGCTAACACTTGACGTAAGACCAGAAACCAACACAGGAGGTATTTTCCTTTCTAATAGTTTTAGAATGATTCATTTTTAGTAACTCCCTTTCCCCCCACATAGTGTAACACACACACCATGAATGACAGTTGCTCTCCTCTTATAAAAATCAATAGATGTTCCATGAGTAACTTTTTATTCATTTTTAAACTTTTTTCATTGGTGATTTGCTGTTTTAAGATAAATATTGTAGTGTTTAGATTAATTGTGAATTCTCGATTAATTGTTTTTTCAGTTAAATTGTTGTTCCGTGAACTAGTTTTACATTTATAGATCTTTAAAAAGATCGATAAATTTCTCCGTATGCTTATATGAAATAGAAACCAACTATTGAACAGTGACTAGGAAATGCAACTTCAATTCAGTAACAGACTAAAATGAAGTAATGTTTAATGAGTTAAATTGTCAAACATAGCAAGGCAGTCATATTATTACTGCATTCTAAATACAGTGTGTAACAATATTAAAAACTTATTCGCTGTTTCATTTGAAACCTCATCGTGTTAGGTACGCTAATATTAACGGGTAGAAATAGTTGTAAGAAAAATCCGAGAGCGTAAAAATGTGTAAGGACTAAAGATAGTACATTTTCAGGTAAACCACACTAAACGTCCTAACTATCGAGGGAGATCGCCACAGTAACACACTCGGGATGGAGACAAATTTCTTCTTTTTTTTTAAGATGATCTTAGTTCGAAATCTGTTCAGGAGTATTTAAACCAGCCTGTCGAGGAGAATCTTATAAGGAATTTTATAACGAAAAGAGGGTTATCCGCACATTTCTTCTACGAAATTGGATTTGCCATCCTGTGAAACAGCAAACTAAATCGAAAAACACGTTTACATAATACTAACCCGATTTCTTAGGCTGAATTGTTTCTCCGTAATTCAAACCGAACTCAATACCTACTACCTATTGCCACGTGTTAAAGACGGTGACTACTTGCTAGCCTAATAGAGTCGTTTTTTCTATAAAAATCTCATTGGAAAATTCGGAACATGGGTGTTTATTCGCAAATTCAGCTTTCATTTGACGTATTTTCGAATTCGATACAATAACAACAACGTGTTGAAACTATTATTATTACGTGACACCTCTAGGGAGTCCAAAGACCTACTCTACAGCTCTGTCTCCACCACTCAATCCACCATCTACAACGCTATATACTGCCCACCACGGCCACTAGTATTTCCACAGACAAATACCAATATCCATGCCCAAGATGGATTCGAACCCGCAGCCTTTTGGCTGGAGAACAGATATGCTAATTACTCAACAAATTAAGCCGGCTGGCCTGGTTGCGGAAATGGTCGCGGAAAAAATGTTCTCTGTTAATATGAGGTTATATTATGCCTTCGAAGTTTTATTGTGAGTGGTCGTGTAGTTTGGCGCTCGTGTGAAATTGATGATTTTTATCTGTTTTATTGTTCATCGCATAGCAGCAATGCGATGAACAATGGATCTTATTCAGTATAGTGTGTGTAAAATATATTAATACGTCTAGAAAATTAAAGAAAATATGGAAGGAAATTGAAACTGGAGAGAGAGAGTGAGAGAGAGTATATATTTATGAAGTGTTTCAAAAGTGTCTCTTAGGTGACCATAACGCAGCAAATACCAACGATAAGATGGAAAATTATATTATTAATGTCTACTGTGCGGCCGTGGAAATAGAGGAGAACGAAATGGACATTAATAAAGAAATAGAGGCAAAAATGAAGAGCGAGAAGGTTAAGATGTACGTCTCCTACCACGCTATGATAGAGGCGAACTGAAGAGGAGGACCTTGGTAGTTAATGAGTCTATAACGTAAATTATGCATAAACCAATTATAGACTAATCAGTATCTCAGGTGTCGTGGTATAAGTTCTAGAAAATTTAGTCAAAAAGAGAATTTTAGAATGGGTAGATATATGATACTGTATAAGGATCAACATGTCTTTGTGAAGAATCTGTCACGCCTTAGTAATTTACTAACTTTTTATAATACAGTAACAGGTGAGTTGGATAAAGGAAATGGCTACACAATTATTTTGCAAAGGCATTTCACAGAATATCACATGGAAATCTGTTACGCAAACTAGAACAAATGCGGATGGACATGGCGTTAAGTGGATAAGAGGGTAGCTGCTGGACATATATACCAAAGAGTGGTATATATGGAGGGCCAGAATCGAGGCGAAAACAGGTGATTAGTGGTGTGCCACAAGGTTCAAGGCTTGGACCATTGCTGTTTAATTTGTACATAAATGATATAGGAAATAACCTTAAAAAAATATTCAGTTGTTCGTTGACGATGCAAAATTAGGCAGAGTAATAGTTAATGAAAGCGATGTGAGGAGCTTGAAAGACAATTTAAATAGACTGTTAGTATGGGAAAAAGTTAATGAGTGTCAATGGATACAAGTTAATGGATACAAGCTGTGTGTTACATTGATGGCACTATACTCGAGGAAATATATAAAGCTAGAGATTTATATATGGTGGTAGGCAGAGTGAAAGTTTAAAGAACATATTGCTAAGGTAGCCCATACGATTACTTAGCTACCGAAGAACACATTGACAAGGAGATATAAGGAAGTTGTTATTCCTATTTATAAGGCCTTTATACGGCCACATCTGGATGATACTGTGCTCAAGTCTGGTCCCCTGGGATGTGGAAGCGGTGGAGAGGATTCAGAGGCGAGTGACCAAGATGGTGAGTGGCCTGTGGAATGTTCCCTATGAGGATAAGGAATTAGAGTTTTGAAATATATATTTTAATATGCAGTGATGTGGTTATCATTGTATTTTAAAACTAAAGTTGTTTAATGTGAATGGAATAAGAAACTGCCTTTTTTTACAGCTGAAATGGGATATTTTAATACATTTTCATGTCAAGTGCTATTGCACTTTTCATTCCGAAATACTTATTTTAGAGGAGTTAGTGAATATTTTCATGGAATAGTAGTTATCGAACGGACCTCACACGCACAAGGTCAGCTGTTGATCCAGAGAGAGAATAACTGAATTTTTTTCCCTATTTTATTTGAAGAATACTAAAAAATTAACAACAAATGGTATTGCATTCATTAATTTTTCTTTATGATTTAAGCAAACGGATGCATTATCAAATCAAGTTGAAAATCAAATTGGCCCCAAAGGGATCCATAGAAGCAGATAGATTCCCTGTTGTGAGCAAGTGTGAAGTAATTGATTTAGTAGTTGGCCGAGTATCTTTTGACCTGGAACTATAATTAACATTAAAATGTATGAACTGTAGTAAATAATCAAAAGTATAAAAAGTATGTATATAATCAGATGAGAATAATTGGATTCTTTCGGTAACCCATTATTATATGTATTTACTTTGCAACATTAATTACTAAAATTTAAGTCCATTCCTTAAAGGTTAGTCATGTCAGTCTTTGATATCGCTTGTAAAGTTCCACCTTTGCAAAAATGAAAAACCTAAGTATGAAAGTTGCAAATAAATTACTGTTTATTTAACCAGTAATGTTTCTTCATAAATTATGAATTAATAAACGAATTAAATACACTAATAATTATCATGCAAAAATTTGGATATTATGTGTAGTTTTATTAGGGGATAATCTATTTTCAGCTGCATTAATCAGGTCACATAGAATAGTTGTAGGATTTCGTATCGAATGTCCTGACTGCCCAAAAGAAAAACAAAATTTAAAAACTGATAAACCAGCCTAAGAATAAACTCAGTTTGAAAGAAAATCCACTACCCTCATGGCTTTATCTGTTTTTTACTGAATAAAAATAATATTTTTATATTCGTATCTGAGGTCATTAGTGACTTCACATCAGCATAGCTGCATACAAAATGCTGTAGCTCAGAGATTCAGATTTCATTTAGTTTTCTAAAGTTTAATGCCTGAACTGTTCACATCTTCACAGTCATTTTTAGTTTGAAAGTGATATTTTCAAAAAAAACAATCATATTTTTTTCTCTGATCTGGAAGAGACATCATCTCTAAATTTGCAAGGAAATGAGAGTGAGGAGCGTCAGATTGTATGGGTGGCAATACACCATGACGTGATTTCATTTTTTTAAGAAGTTCGGTCAGCAATACGCCTGTGATAAAGTCTTGATATAGTAATCTCTCTCTCTCTCTCTCTCTCTCTCTCTCTCTGACTGCTGGCTTACACTACTTTGAAGAGCATCCAACACATTATTACTAAGATAGATGATTCACAAAAAAAAACTAACAACTTTTGTTAGTTCGCCTAATCCTTAATCAGTTTCTCTTTCTTGTATGGTTACAAAAAGCGATCAGAATGCTGTGGATAGCAAAAAAAAAGTTTTAGGTGCCTTATATCTGATGGCTTAGATTTCTTTCTATAAGGAAGCAACTGGAGTCGTAAATAATTTTCTTTCCTATCTTATCTCATCAGTCTTTATCTCCCTCTCCCAGAAGAAAAAGCATTTCTTGAAACAAAAGTATTAAAGGGAAAATAGGAATTCTTACTATAATCTACTGTATAAAAAACATTTAGAATGGACTGTTATATTCCTCTCGTTTGATTCTATCGATCGATCTCTCCCTCTGTGGATAAGTGGAAATACCAAAACCAAGAAACGTTTAATGGTCTGCTTTTTTTTTGGTTGCTTTCTTATTGTTCATCGCGTAAATCTTCTGTGCTGCTATAGTTACTGATAAGTACTTTTTTACGAGTTATTGTTGATAAAATCTTGTGTTTGTAAAAAGACAGTTATCAGAAAATTTTAAAATATAAATTAAAAAAAAACACTTGATTTTATATCCACGCAATAAATTAAGCCACATGATTATAAATATTATCCCTTCCCCTTATTTTCATTCTTAAAGTGGTGGATAATAGCTTACCATAACTTTGCCATTTCTGGATTATTATTCGACAATCTAATATTTCACGATGAAGGTAATCGTCAACCTAAAAGAAGAAAGAAATATACAATTTATTTTAGTTTAATTCAAAAACAGTGAAGTATCATTGGATGCTGCTACACAGAAAGAATTATTCTCTTGACGATCAAAACCTCTTTTGGTGTATAAACAAGAAAGGAACAAGGTCATTCAAATTCGCAAATATATGCTGTGTGTTAGTTGTCTTGTTTTATAGGATCTTGATGTGTTTGTTTTAATACTTAATATTATTTGATTAAAGTTCCTTTCCTGTGAAGGCATGACATTTAGTGATAATACTTAAATTTAGTTCCTATAAAATTTAGTTCAATAGGAACACATCAAGCATACATTAGTTGATACAACTGGCCATGTAAAACAGACTTCACTGCAGAACAACTCTGCTTACGTGAAGAACTTTCTTCTTGTATATTTGAGGATTGGTAAACAGAAAGTAAAGCAACAGATCTGTTTCATATCGACTAACTTTTCCCTCAACGTAAATAGAATTTTGAACATATGTTAAAGAAATTAAGTGTAATTTATGTGATCATGTACACTGAATCTAACACTGCAAAAAGTTGTTGCTATCTTACTACTCTTGTTACGAGGGTGATCTGAAAAGCTCTCGGTCTAACAATGAAAAAACGAATTTATAATTTCAAAATTATTTTTATTTTTCAGTATAATCTCCCTTAAGACTAATACATTTATTCCAGCGATGTTCCCGCGCAATTATCCCGTCCCTGTAGTAGTTCTCAGTAAGATCTGAAAATACCCCTCTACAGCTGCAATCATCTCTTGAGTCGAAGAAAAACGCTGACCAGTTAGGAAGAGTTTTAGTTTGGGGAAGAAATAGAAGTCAGAGGGAGCCAAATCTGGGGAATAGGGTGCATGTTTCAACAATTCCTAGTTCAGATTCCTAAAGTTTCCCATTGCCAAAACACCTTTGTGGGCAGGTGCATTGTCCTGATGAAAGATTATTTATTTTTCTTCTGCAAAATGGGTCTTTTCTCACCAATTTTTCGTCCAGCCTGGTTAAAAGATCGGAATAATATTCCCTAGTTATTGTTTTGCGATTTTCAAGATAATTAATAAACAAAATGCCGTTAGCATCCCAAAACACCAATTCTATGACCTTTCTACTGATGAAACCGACTTTGTCTTCTTTGGCGCTGAACAACCGGCTTCTGTCCACTGTTTTGACTGCTGTTTGGATTCTGGTGTATAATGGTGAATCCAAATCTCATACATAGTAATGCGTCGACGCACAAAAGCAGTTTTATTCTTGTTTAAACACTCCAAGCACTGTTCAGAGATTTTCATGCGATTGCGTTTTTGATCTGCTGTGATTAAGCGCGGCACCGATCTTGCGCAAAGCTTTTTCATTTGCAATTCTTCATGCAAAATATATCCTACACGTTCTTTTGAAATGCCTATAGTCTCAGCAATTTCACGCACTTTGACTCGCCCGTCATCCAACCATATCGTGCACTTGATCAATGATTTCTGGTGTTGTTACTCTTTTTGAACGTCCTTCAAGTTCTTCAAAGCTGGTACGGCCACGTTTAAACTCGGCAGCCATTTCTTAATTGTCGAAAACGAAGGAGAAGAGTACCAGTAAACTTTTATGAACTTCGAATGAATTTCTTTTGGCCTTAAACCTTCTTTTAAAAAGAATTTTATAACCGCACGATACTCAATTTTATCCATTTCAAGGGATACAGACAACACTTTGGCTTCGACAGCTGTTTAAAACACATTACTCGATATAATGACTTGCAATTTCACATGGATTCTTATGACAGATGTACCAACTTAGAAAAAAACTTGCCAATAGTGTTGTCATCTATGGTTGAGGCCGAGAACGTTTCAGACCACCCTCGTATAATGACTCACCCTTCAGTAGCAAGGACAGGTGTTCCGTCCCTTTTTCTCTAATTCTCTACCCTTATGGAAAAGAATACATACGTACCAAAACTTAGTTGTTTGGATGACATATTAGCTTATGCTATTTACAAACAGGACACCCTGGAGTCCCACTTTAGGCTTCCAGGTTTTGTGAATGTGCGAGATGAATTTCATCTCCCTTTATGAGATCACCACTGATCACTGGGGAAGAGAAGCAAACCAAGATTATCAAACCCTTAGTAAACCCACGGTACTAATACCAGTCTATACTCTTTGCTAACAGCGCTTTGTGAGTGGTATTCAGATTAAAAAATCCTCCTATCCCCCCTTTCGTAAATAATAGGCGTTTAAAATAAGTTTATGATAAACACCCTTTATACAATCCTTTCTGAAATAAGGGTGAAGTGATTAATATTAAGTTAATATCTCTGTAGGGATAAATTATCCAAACCAATACGAAATAAATTCACTATCGGATGTTGCTAATCTAGAAATTAGACAGTTTACATACATGTTTTTAATCTAAATAAGGTTTTTCGTCTTTGTCCAAAAAAACTTCAATATAGAGTTCATGATTGCTCCCTGGGAATCGAATGGAGGAGAACCTTGCGCTTGTGAGAAGCATGTGATAATGCTAAACTATGAAAAGGCTTGACGATCTTATCTAAAACACTTGCTCTAATATTGGTTGCCAAACTCCTTTCCACAGAAAGCTAAGCCAGAGCTAAGCATTATTCAGGAGAATAATGAGCAACCAACTCCATATTAAAATTAATCTACTTCTAAATCCCTCTTTGTGAATTACTTCCATTTATCTATTTTTGTCTTGTTGATTTTATAGGTTAACAATCGCGATGAAGTGAGTAGTAATGATTCAAATAATATCGCTTTCTTTCCAAAAATAATGCTGTCCTATGGTTTAGAAACACCTGGATTTGAATTCAGTTGATAACGGATAATAAATTACGTAGTTGCATTTTTATTTTTGTTTTACTTCAAAACAGATAAACCGCCGACCACTCTGATAGACGTAAAAACTTTCAATGTGGCCAACGTTTGTATTACTTTATGACGATCATCTACTGTGTTGATAATTAATCCTATAAAAACGCAATAAAAAAGAAATAAAACTACACTTTCTCCATTTCACGATCTATAAATAGTTAATGTCTTTATTTTTTCAGAGCACAGTACTCTTCAGAAAATAACTGATTGCAGAAAGCATCTCTACAGAATAATATGAATTCGACTGTCCTAATTGAAAATACGCTTTCTCATTCGGTTCAATTTCAATTTGAATTAATCACTTTCAAATGTAGGCATTCCCTCTCCCCACCAAGAATATTTTTAAAATTCTAAAATGGAATAAAAAGAGAATATTTATTCTCTTTAATCGAATTATGTTAACGGTGCATAATAATAAATATTATACATACGTACTGTATTAGAGTTAAGAATTGGATAATCTTCACCGTCATCACATGATGATGGTGAAGATTATCACCCACAACACTAACTAAACAAAAAGTGAGAGAATCGTTAGGTTTGTGAAAATTAATAAAAGTTAATGAAATATTGAACAGATATTTCGTATAAATGAGATAAAAATTGTTCTCGCTCGGAATCGAACCGAGGACCTTGCGCGTGTAAAGCGTGTGTGATAACCACTACACCACGAGAACAGCTCGTGAATGGTATTGGAAATTCTATACATCAGTCTTATGAGTGAAAATTAATTTTGTTACAACAGTTATAAATCACTGTTTAAAACCTATCGCATAAAACCATTTTCCAGAACATTGAGAGTATATCATAATTTTTAATATTTGGCCAAACTATCACCAAATTAATGCTATTATCTGCAATATTTCCCACCTTTCTTCATTGTCGTTAATACTGTTTAAGATATATCATGTACATTTGCGACAAACAATTATCTACGGAGAGTTTAAATAAAAGAAAAGTTGCCGATATAAAATCATTTGTTTGTCTCTGTGTATGTCGAAAAGAAGAACAATAACACCTACACTAGCTCAAAAAAATTCACAGCTGCTACGGTTATGGTTGTTCAATATTATCATATTCGTTTTCCCTCAACCAACGATTTGGTTGAGGGAAAAGTTTAGTTTCCGTGCGAAAAATCCTACCATTCCCTTCATGATCGGCTGTTACCTTTCCTTAAAAACAACTGTATAAATTTATAAATATTTATCGCGTTTTCACCGTCTTTAAACTAAGCGGCGAACTATGATATGTCATATCGTAAATAAATTAACAGATACAAGTATAGAAATAAATACATGGTATATTTATTTAAAAAGGGAAGGATTAATATAGATTAATACATAAATACTACATGCAAGCTCTGTGCATGCTGCGATTGTTGAGCTCGTAAACGCGATCACGCAGTGTTCGAATCATAACTGTATTTACAATCTGATTGGTTATTACTGAGGTTTGCATTCTGATATTAATTGCGTAGATTCCAATACTTTTTCTTTCAATTCCGTATTGATATCGGTGTAATATCTCTGAGAGGGTTCCCCCAAACAAATAGACTGATCGTCGTCTATTCCACTCACTACCACTAAACCCCTTTTTCCAGATAAATATGGAAGGTTGTGTTGAATATAGTAGAATACATTTTTGCAACTTTCCGTGCGCGTGTTCATGTATTTTTACACGATTTCCTTTTCCCTTTCGTAGTGTAAAACATTGTTTCCTGTGTGCCATAATCTTGATTTTTATGGTGATATTCATAAGGATACACCCGAAGAGTATTTGATCTCACTCCTCTGAGTAACTTCGTTACCACTGGTGTTACAAACTTTGGGGATAGTGCGACAAAATCTAACTGTATAGTCTCAATCGCGGATACTCAGGAAAACGCACGCAGTAAGTAATCATAAGGTCACATTTAGTTTCCCCTCAGTTTCACAGTTTCCGGTCCTTTAGCAGCAGCAGCAGCTTTTGTTCCCCGCTTTTCCTCTGTAATGTTTGCTTTCTGCTTTAACAAAAGCGGCAAGAAAACGAGGCATGCATTTTAGAAACGTGCAACTTATTTTAAGGTGCACGCTTCCTACACTAGAGACTCAATACACCGGAATTGTTGCGTAGCATTTTGTCCGAATTTGCCTTATGTGCCAATGCTCACACAATAAGTAGATTTACTGCAGATTTTAGATGTGCCTAGGATAAGGATTACAAAACCGTTCTAGAGATCAAAGATGCTACTTTTACAGGATAACTTATGTCCAATAAGTAGGACGGTGGGCTCAGGAGTATACGATAGTCGATGTTGATCACTTAACCTAGAAGAAGCTAAATTTTTAACAGATGTCTTTAAGATTCCTTTCTACAGTGCTTTAAACAATAAATGGGCTACAATGATAAAACCCATTGCCTCAAAACATTTATTTACTGCTCATGCAGAAACAGAATATGCATAAGGCAGTTTAAGTAAATTCGCTTTTAAGTGTATTGCACTTCGAAGTGAGCGAGCCGTACATCAAAAATGGTGTTAGTAACGTTATTTTTAACTGAGAACGACGTGTAAAAGTAATGTTTAATTAAACTGCTTTTCATGATATCCTACATTTTGCTATGGTTGCAACTATAAGAGTTGCAATAATAGCAAATCTAATAATGCAACAATATAGTTGCATTATTAGAGTAGGGACACCATGAACGATGTAAATTAAAATTAAAATTCTTCTAAAAGAAATTTTGTTTAGCTCTTTTCATCTGATTGATTCTAGATGAAAAGTTTCTAGGAAAATATAAGCGAAGTAATTACCTTAATTTTTGTATTAAATTCATTCATTTTTTCTTTAAAAATATTAGAGATTCCTTAAAAACTACTTGAATTGCAAACGATGTTTTGCATTCTCTGTGTTGTCACATCTAAAGCATTTTTTTCATTTCATGTAACATTAGTTGTGTATTAATCATTTATAGAGATTGTAAAAGGCAATTAAAAAAAAAAAGTGATTTTGTTCTCGCCCGGGATCGAACCGAGGACCTTGCGCGTGTGAGGCGCATGTGATAACCACTACACTACGAGAACACATTAAGGCATTGTTCAAAGTTCCATGTGGCATTACTGAAATGGCTGCTAACAGACAAGACAGTCTGTAAAATACTGTTAAATCAATATTTATGCTGAAATACGGCAGACTTTGGACCTCATTTGGCTATAAAATATGACACATGGAACTTTGAACAATTCCTTAATGTGTTCTCGTAGTGTAGTGGTTATCACATGCGCCTCACACGCGCAAGGTCCTCGGTTCGATCCCGGGCGAGAACAAAATCACTTTTTTTTTTTTAATTTTAAATTTCTGATGTAAACTATCAGAAATTTAAAAATTAGAAAAAAATTCTAATAATTTATTGGTATCATAATTTATTTCTTTATCTTTGAAAATTTTCAAAACTACATATCCATGGTTATGATATCCTTTCATTGTAAGTAACTTTAAATCTAGTTTATACTGAGAAGAAAGAAGATAGTTCACAATTTTAATCCTACCTTAAATAAATTATTGATGATGCATTCATGTTATGCACAGAGTTACTTACTGGCATGTGATAATGCGCCTCTTAATGCAAAGAGGGAGCATTTTGCATCCTCTGATTGGCTTCTAACTAATCATAGGCTATTCAATAATGGATTGAATTAGGTAAGAATTATGGCCAAAACAACTGTGTCTATGAGAGTGATGTACTTAGATGCGTATGTTCTCTATCCATTAAGCTTGTTTTGAGGAATAAAAACCCAAAAGTTTCAGATGCAAAAAAAAAAGAATCTTATGAGAATTTTCCTAGCGACGGTTACAAGTTTAATCTTGGGAACCACGCCATTTAATCATATTAAAAATTCCTTACATGACATCGGAATAATTACAGTAATTCTTGTATTTCTCTCTGTTTAATACACCAGTTTGTTGTTCTGCCAGTAGCTGAAAAGCAGAAATTTCGAGTCAATTTTAATGGCTTGTTTTTTTAAATGCCAAATATAACACTCATTAATCCATTGTTTTTCAGGGAGTAGTTATTTCGTTATCGATATGTAACCATAAATATGTGTAATTAGATTACGATTATAAGTGCAGTACTTAGTTGTCTTCATTGTTTTGTACTTTTTGACGACAATTTGATTATACTAAGGATATCAGTTTTCTGAGATATTTGATTTACTATAAAACTATAACAATTATTAGTCACCTATTTTAATAGTAGTTAGCCAGTCTTAGTCTCTAGCATGCTGAAAAGACACTACGTTGCTGTGGCATGTAAATATTTGAAGATGTCATTGAGGTACATTACTTTCATCGTCCAACCTACAGCTGTGGTTACACATCGTTTGTGCTTTCAATTATAGGAAAGCCGTGTGTGTTGGAACTAACTCTACATTTCCTGCATAGTAAAGAGATTTCGAAGGCTATTATTGTTGTACAGGATCACTAATAACAATACGTGCACCTCTGAATAATCATATTAAACAAAGTGACAGCGATATTAGATAAATTCTTTCATGGTGTATATCAGCTGTCCAATCACCTAGTTTGATTCAAGATAATTATTTTGTTAAACGATTATTTTATAAATTAATGAAAATTCGAATCTTAAACAAATGTGGATAAGTGTCTTAAATGCGTAGAAAAAAAGTGAAAAGTTACAAACGTAAATAAACATTCCTAAATTTGGTGCTTTTACTCCGTAACATGCTATCATATTTTTCTAATATATTAATATTCTGTCCATAGATTCTGTATTATCTACGTAAGAAGGGGAAAAAGATTAATATTTTATGAAATAAACAGAAATTTGGAAATTCACTGAGCAGTAAAATGCAAAATATTAATTTCACTTTATATAGAATAAAAATATTTTTTTTAAAAAAGTGAAATAAAATCTAATTGAAAAAAATAACAGAGAAATAAAGTATATATTTTCTAAACTGTGTCTTCTTTATCGATAGTTTTTTTTTTCATGTATATGTGTACCATTATAATTATAATGTGTACCAATTTTCTTGCGATCCATTTTCCTTGAGAAGAATAATCTCCGAGTTTTAAGAGACGACTAACCGAGAAATGACACACGTTTTACCATTTTTCGAAGACCGGCAAACTTACCATTGATTGAAAAAAACTGATAAAGATTCCCCACTTCACAGGTGAGATTATAACTTAAACCTTTGCAATCAGAGGGCTCGGGTTCGCAACGGAGGCCACTAGCTTCTTTATTAGGGATTCTAAATACCAAATTTCAATTCTCTCAGGAGAGATTTATATGAGTACAGATTACACAAATCGAATAGGAAATAGAACTTATTATATTACTTTATGTAGAATAGGGTGGCTCTATATGTTTCTATGCAAATATTTAATGTTAGATTTTATTACCGTTTTCAGTCAGCAACCAAAATTCACATCCTTTTGTTTCACTCCTTTCGGTGCATTTTTATGCTGTAATGTGAAATCCCAACTACCAGCGAAGACAATACTGTCATTTATCCTCTCCGTTATGGACTTTTCTCTTTCTTTCCTCCTGTTTATTTGTGACAATTTCAACCATCCGCACTGGAACCAATCTTAAGTACTCACGACATCTCATTCCTTTAATAGGAACTGCAAAGAGAAAAACAGCAGTTTGGTAACTTTGTTAATGTTACAGCTCACAGCACCGTCGTAACGATTCTCTAAACCACAACTACGTACGACAGCCTCGGACGTATTTATTCTCCCTTTAACGACTTACCACTATCCGTAAACTCGACGTGGAAACAGTTACTATGGTATTGCCTTTGTCAATAAGAACGGACTGCTGGTAATATATCGGTAAATATCTGGAGAACAGAACGTCCAGAGAATGGAGGAAAGGGAGAAAGAGAGAATAGGCGAAAGAATCTATTGTGTTGCCATCATGGTCTGTTGAGTTCCCAAGTGTCTTGTGTGTGCTTAAGCAGAAAAGATGTTGGGGGAATTGAGAAGAAAACACACACACAGATATTTTATGGTGTCTTGTTGATCATCACGCTATTTTGAGGAGTATTGGTAAAACTAAAATCCCTAAAAAGGACAGGACAGTTTTCTTTCTGTATCATGTGATTCACCTTTACTTAAGAGAAATGTAGAACACTTTCTATTAAAAAAGGAATTTGTGTTATTTATGGAAAGAGGAAATAGCAAAAAATCTAGAGAAAAGTAAGGAAAGTTCTCGGTTGAAAAGAGAGAATGAAAGAGAGAGAGAGTGGTATGAATTCCCAATATATGCATATAATTTCTAATTGTTTTTGTTAGGTGTTATATAATTGCTCTTTATTATAGTTGTATATAATAAACTTATCACACCAAAAGAACAACATCCCTACCACATCATATAAAACGGATTAACTTGCCTTCATTTGAAAAGCCGTTATATAGAAATCAGTATTCAAATCGACCCATAAAATGGGGATTGGAGAAAGCCTATCCGAGGCCTCATCTTCTATTTGTTAGTAAACTTTGTACTGCAAGGGGAATTGTCGAATGCATGCCAAAATAAAAAAGATGAATAATAACTTCAGGAAAGATTAAACTCTAATGTTTAATCGACTGAATATCGTGAATAGATTAAGACTAAGAAGGCGTTTGGGCTAAGGCCCTCCTTATGGTACACGTACGTGAATGAAATATTTGAAGTATGGCAAGGTTTTTCCATCTGAACTTTCGTACTATTTTAAGACATTGTCGGATACGTTTTACTCTAGAAATTGAAAATGACAAACGTGTTTCCAGTTATTCTTCGTTAAACAGAACAAGAGCCGTGTTTTCTGCTTATGGAAGAGAAAGAAAACCTACACTAATCTTTATATTCGTGCTTTGTCATAAGTGCCTTGAAAATCCTTGTCATAAATCAGGCACCATTATTCTTCAGGTTCGTTCGATTGTATTCTGCTGAAAAGCATCACAAACACAAATACATTTTATTAAAACTACCTTGTCTATAGGCTTCAAGTAGTGTTCCTAACATTTATAGAGTTTCTCCGTCGCCTGCCTTCTATGACTCTCAACAGTATCTCATCCCATATGTCGAGTGTGTCAGCACAAATTACTAAAGTCCAATGGCATCAAAGTGGCTCCTGTCCCTATTACTAAATTTTCCTTCTTTCAGAGTTCTGCGAAAGAGAGGAGGAGAGAAGTCCCCATTTGTCCTACCCTAGTGTTTCTCAAATTCCCTCCGCCTTTGCTTTATCTTACTTTGACCAAATTGGTAGATCTGCTGCTGTTCGTCGATAGGGAACATCTAAGCTGTAATAAAGTCTACGACTGAGAACACCTGGGCTTACTAAACTTGCCATCTCCTCCAAACATGTACGCTCTAGAAATAAACTAAAGTCCTATATACAAGCCCTTTTCTTATTGAGCGATTGTATAAAGAAAGCTGTGGAAAACCTCGTTACGTGTCTCAGTTTGAATAGTATTAATGGACTTAATTTATTTCCATTATGATAAATTGTTCTTAATCAAACAGCTCGTGCTGCTTAATTATTTACGATATATATAAAAATCTTTAGGCTTTAGATTAGTTTGGACCGTGCTTCTCTACTCGATTCAAGTGTGATTGTTCACGTGTTCGTTGTTGATTGCTCAGTTCACGTTACTTCGAATTTAATTTTTGGATTCATTTGGAAGATGCCTTTCATACGTTTGAGAGAAACCTAAGTTGTTACGTAATTTTTCGTTAATTTTTCTTTCCAGTTTTTCAGTTCTTCAACATTAATTTTGATAAATAATTCGAGATATTCTGATTTCTCATTAAAAAAAATCGGTTAAAGTAATTTGAAGTGCAGAAATTACACTATTAAGGTATTATATAATAAGCTACCTTGTAATTGTTCAACTAAATAGCTTATCATTAATTATTTTATTTTCAATAACCTTCTATGCTAATTACACATGAAATTCTTCGAAGTGTGATTTTTTCCATTGTCCGTTATTGGTCTGTGCACATGAGCGTAAAAAAAAAATTAAAAAGATCTGAAGAAACAAGAGATTCAGTACGTCATCTGCTGATTGACAAATGTTGAAAACCATTATAGTTCAAAATAAAGTTTCTTCTATTTTAACGGTAATTAATTAACAGAACCTTTCCTTATTTTGTATGAGGGCTTTTAATCACTGCATTTGTTACAGATAAGTGAACGATTAATTACAGGCGACGCTTAATGAAGACTGTGTGTGTGTGTGTGTGTGTGTGTGTGTGTGTGTGTGTGTGTGTGTGTGTGTGTGTGTGTGTGTGTGTGTGTACGTACGTAGGTTATGGTACAGCGCGCGCTGTACCGTAACGTTTCTACCGTAATTACAGAAAAAAAACTGAAGAGGGCGTAAAGGAAGTAATTATCCAAACGTCAATGTCTGGAATATATTTGGCATTTTCCTATCCAGATTGAATCTTTCATTATAGTAATTCAGAATTATTTTTTTTGCTCAAAATGATTATTATAGTATGATATAACAAATTACTATTTTTTTTTACTTCTGTATTTTTAATTGAAGTGTGAAAATGAAGTAATTTAAAATATATATGCGAAAAGTCAGATGTAATATTGTTGTTACGTTCTGTTGAGTTTTGAAATTAAAAAGCCTGCTTCCTTTTCAAGAAGTAACATTTTCTCATTTTCTGTATGATGAAAATTCTGTGTAGTTACAAGTATCGAAAAAAAGTTATAATCAAATCAAAACAACCGAATATAAATTTTCTGAAACGAAAAATAAAACTAATTACACATTGATATATCAACTGCTTTCATTTGCTACATATTATTTCCCTTATATATTATTAGAATCTATTACTTTTAATCATACCATTATTCAGAATCCGCAGTGCATGTCAAACGATGTTCAGTAAACTTAAGCACGGGACAGCTACAAATTTCTAAAACAAATCGCGTTGATCTTTTCTAGAAAATTATCCAAAAATTGAAAATCTTAATCAGCTGGAGCTAAAAAATTATTCATTTCATGACTAATTTATTTCATATGTTTAATAGGACTTCTATCATATTCAAGATGTCTTTTAATATCAGTGAAATACAATTTTTCAATTATATCACTATGAGAAAAAAATAATGAGAATTATTTTGATCATCTGCCTCTCTGCCATCAATAATACCATTATTAATTGTTTACATTATAGTAGAAATACACAAATCTTTCAATGAAAATAGATTTCTATGCTGTTATATAAAGATTTCATTTTATTTTCTTATTCTAAACAACGTAATGTGCTCTTAATACAAGACTTTGTCAGCCACAGGTACTGCATGAAATCCTATTCTAAATGTGGAGATTACGAATCTGCCATGTTTTATTTAGAGTCCTTTGAATTGACTCAAGATCATCCTGGCATATCTAACGATCATCCCATCTTCCATGATTGGTGGATAACATTGTCTCACTGCGCTCAACACCAACCGTCTCCGTAGTACATTCCGAAAATTAACAAGCTTTGCTAATGTCGAAATACCTGGGTTCAAATCCGGTCTAGATGTGTGAAACATAAGAGATCTCAAATGGAAGGAAAATTAGTGGCCAGTGACCCCCATCCTGTATTGATTTTCTGATGATTACCACTGCCCTCCATCCCCTATTAGTTACGATTATTAGGAACTTCAGCATCGGATAGTTTCTTATTATTTGTAGATTTTTTTTTCTTAAGAATTTAGGCTATGCAAATTAGGTACTGAAATATTCACAAATAAAACGTTTTTCTTTTTTTGAGATATAAAATTCTTCTCTTTTGGAAGTAATTAATATTACTATTTTGTAGCATCATGTGTTCTAAAGCCCATACGTATACCCTCCGAGTTACCGTAAACATAGGTGGTGGCTTATTTTTCTTCTCTCATTTCCAAGTGTAAAGGATAAATGCCACTTAAATAGGAGACAAAATAATGAAACTGTTCCTTTCTCCTTTGATATTTATCACACATTGGTAAATAACTGGGACATTCAGCACTATTTATTTCATATGGCAATCACTTGTTATAAACAGTACTGAAATTAGAGTAACGAAAACAGTATTTTATATCCTTTGACAGTAGCCAAATCAAATTCCCGCAAGAAAATGCGAGAAGGATAAAGCAAGTGTAGGATTTAATTATTAATCTTAATTTTTGCAGCAAATCTCTTCGCTGCGCGAAGAGATTGTTGAAAAACTGGTCCACGAAACTCCAAGAATAAAATATTAGCTCCGCCAACATCTCAGGAGTTCCTGAGTTTATATCTGTATTTGCTAAAGTTCTTTAGCAAATACAGATATAAAGCTTTCTCTGGAAAAATATATCCATAATCACAACACACGATCTATGCCTCTATTATATCTAATGATATCTTTAGTTGGTTTTTTTTGTTGTTGTTGCTGATATTTAAAACTGTGAAAAATACGTATGCGAAAACTTTCCTTCATAACAACCAAAAAATCTGCCTTTTATAATTAATTAATTTTAGTATGTTGACACATTTTTCGAATATTTTGAGTAATGTATTTAATGAGTTGAATCACGTAATTCTTTTCCATTTGTCACCGATCATATCGTACTATCTTCATCATCGTCTGTTTCGATGTCATTTCGGTTATTACTAATCTGGGAGATCCACCCTCCTCTGAATATATCTGTATATGGATGTATTATATTTAGAAGGGCGTCCGCACGGTTAGCCTAGTGGCTATGCGCTTCGCAACCAAATGCCTAGGAAAGGAATGTCCTGGATTCCCGTCGTCGACGTGAGGAGCTTAATGATCTTTCTCAGCCATAGCCAAGTTTGCCTGTCTTGGGCGTGGACAGCAGGTTTTTCTTCCTTTAACTGGGGTTTTTCCTCCCGCAAGCAGGCAAACCGGCCCCGCGAACAAAGGCAGCTACAGCCATAGAATATACTGGGAGGCATAGGGCTAGTCACCTTGTCCGGGCCAGTAGGCCTAACAGGTAGAAGGGAGAAGAAACATAAGATATTTAGAAGTAATTGCGTATACTTTATTTTGAAGTACTGTATCTGGTTGGGAGTATGGCAGTTTTGAGGTAAGTTTATGTCGATTTTTCTTCTACGAAAGGTTGGGATTTGCCTTACCAAATGGGAACTAAGCCATTTAACATCTACAAATAAGCAGGGTGGTTGTCTTATTCATAGTAGGCAATGAAACTCACATGTCTTAAACATTCTTACCAAAATAGGATTCGACCCCACAATCTTTTCTGGCGAGCAAAGATGCTGTTTACTCTACCAAAGGAATCGACAAATTGAAGTTAGTAATACGAGATCTTTGGTTGACAACATAAGTGATGTCTTTGCTTTCTTTTTTTTTTTAATTATACCCTGACAATAATTACCGTTTTATCTAATTTTAATATAGAAAATTTATATATGAAAGCTATTATAAATAGAAATGAAATAGATAAATTAGAAAAAAGAGAGAGATTAATATAAGCAGTGCTTTTACTGTATTTATTTATTTATTTTTGTTTGAAAAAAAAATTATTTCACACTGTATAATTTTATGTCAATAAACTACATAAACTCAGTCTTCTATTCACTAAATATTCTCCATCCCTAGACGTCACTCCGCATCAGCACTCTTAAGTATTCAAAAAAAAGAGAATCCCGATATTCAAACATCAATAATGGAGACAGAAGGCAAGCAAATTATTACATTTTGAAAGTGAGTGTTTCATTTGTTAGAACACATACTTTACTTCAATATTATCCATTTAATATTGGTTCTCATATAAGTATATATACTGTTCTCCAATCGTAGCCATATTAGCCAATTAATATTTGGCATACTGTTGATAACAAATACTACGCAAGATTCCCGTTAATAAGTAATGGTGTTGATAATTCTACTGCGATCAGAATGTCTGAATATTAAACAGAAAAATTATTTTATTTTGCTTAAAATTACATTTTTTATATATAATATTAAAGGAAGTAATATAATAAAAGTAAAATTTCTTTAAATATTGTCTTATTTTAAAATTTTAAGAGAATTCTTTTATTTTAAAATACACCTTTTATTTATTAATATAGCCTTTATTGTACATTAGGAAAGGCAAGAGTATATTTTATAATATTTTTGTAATAAATGTTTATTACCATCGATGTAATTCAAAGTTCTGAAAGTACTGTCCAAACTTTGCCACCACGTGGTTGTGGTGGGAAATTTTGTCCAATTAATGGTGCATGTGATAGATCAACTAGGCAGAAAAAGTTAACTTCTTGCAGGTTGTGGTGATCAAAAAAAAACACTATTATAGAAGAGCTTATACTACTTATCCTTGAGAAGCAGGTGTGGGAGGAACTAGGTTTTTCGTAATCAGCCTCCACTTTTTGGCTCAAAGGTTTTGAAACGGATTGTTGATGAGTACCAGTTTGCGGAATGAATTTAAGATCCTTCTATTTTTGCAACTATTTTGCAATTTACAGCTGCACAGCTAATGCTGCAATACTTCTGGATCTTCATGAATATTTTTCTTTTAAATACAAATCCTCTTAATGCGTTCTCTTCGAAACACTAAGTATTTATTTCAAATAACCTGTCTAGAATATGAATATTCCTCCAGTCACCAATACCTTAAAAACTTAAGACTAGATTAACTCATCAAGGAAGAAGCAGAACATCGATATTGGTTAAGTGAATAGTATCTTATTTCAAGTTAAGATTCGCGTCTCGTCCCGTTTTAATCTTCGATGAATTATTTCCGAGAAATGCTAGAAAACCACATATCTTCTTGGAATAATTGATTTCACTTGCTTTCCAAATTCAAAACTTTGTCACTATGTTTAATGTTCGGTTTTACTAGCGGTTATTCCTTTTCTTCATTTTAAGCATTACTTCTTCCTGTTGGACAGCGATTTTTTTCTGTGCCATATTTCCCATTTTTTTGAATCATTGAATAAAACTTTAATCATTTATAAAGCTCATTCAGTCAAAAATTTAACGTCTGCAAAAGAACATTTAGGTTAAACATATGCAAGCTCTCTCTCTCTCTCTCTCTCTCTCTCTCTCTCTCTCTCTCTCTCTCTCTCTCTCTCTCTCTTTCTCTCTCTCTCTCTCAAATGAAAAACTAAAGAAATAAAGGATTGATTATTTCCGAGATATGCTAGAAAACCACATATCTTCTTGTAATAATTAATTTCACTTGCTTTATTATATATAGATATAAATTTATATATATAAATATAAATATTTATATATAAATATAAATATATATATAAATTTTCAGTAGTCAGTAAAGTTAATTTTTTTTATAAGTTAAAAACTAACGAGTTAAGCATAGCCTCGTGTGGGGTATGTTTTAGTCCTCGATGAACGTTTCTGGTTCTTTTTAGTTCTTTTAGCCGGTTTCCTAGCTACTTTACCTTCAGGTAAACACCGAAGTATTGAACACCCAAATTCATAACTATGTACCGTAGATCACCCTGGTATATATGTATATATGTATACAAATAATTTTAATTGGGATTAAAACAAATAATGGCAGTTCTAGCCATTCCCTTCAACTTTCATCTAGCACACTGGCAGAAATCCAATAGCTACGGATGGAGACTGACTTTCTACGATTTCCGGAAACTAGGCCTAAAAACGGTGCATTTTTTTATTTCCTAAATGGAAATCCCAGTGATAATACGAAGAGGTTAGAGAGACAGGTTTTAATTAAATCTGATTGATATTTTATGTGAATCCAACTCACCATAGATTGTAAGCATATGATAGATTAGTATGAGTATCATGATCAGATTCAGGTTTTACAAGCCATTTCAGGCCTCGTATAAGCAAGGTCTTACACCGGGTGAGATTTGAACCCACGCCCAATTGTTTGGACAGCGGATACGTTAACTACTCAGTCACCTAGACTGATAGGTTGGACCTAATCTCCCAAACTTAATGAGATCTTTAGGATCACCGCAATCACATGAACGATCCCTCCGCCAGTTTCAGAGAACTGTTTATTTATTTTTTTATTATTTCAGGGACACATTTATGGAAGCTTACGCTATAAATAATGTTTTCTGATTATTAAATGGGGTGTTTGAAAATTATTTTCAAAGATTTATTTTAGGAACATTTACAATTAAAAATTTCATGATATATTTTAACAGTTACGAAGTCACATATGATTTTATGTTTTGTTTTATTTTATTTTTTTAATTGGAACTGTTATAGCATCTTCTATTCAGTAAGGGATGCATGTTTTACGCATTTTAATCGAATATATACTCAAAATACACACTAAAGTTTTCCATAATTGAAAATCCACATATGCAAACATTTGAAACAAGATTAGCCTACAATTACAATACATACACTTGTCTAAAATACGCATAGCGAACATTTTTGATATTAAACAAGAACAGAAGCACCTTTTGAGTAGGAAGAAAGGAAATTAATTTAAGCTTCTAATAACTTTGAACATTAGCAACGTTTAATATCCGCATCCGAATCTGCAACAGTCAAATCACAAAAGAACATTTTGTTAATGATATCCACAATAAATCACAGAGATGCATTTGACTGATAGACATTTTAAATGCTCCTCCAATACTTGGAATACGAAGAAAATTTAATATAGTAACCAAAGAAAGAAATTAGACAAAGGTGTAGGAGTGCATCTATTATCTTAAGTATATTTCTTATAAGAAGCCAGAATATTTTTACAGGTTATCTAAGTTATAAAACCATTCTGGTAGAATAAAAAAATAACTTCAACTGAGCTTTGTTTGACTAATGTATGTTGCGAAATGATATTCATTGCAGAAGCAGAAAGAGAGATTCTTGAAACTAAGCCAGTGCACTTGATAGACTAAGAGTGAAATTTCTTTTTTTTTTTTTTCACATGGCGTGATGTAGCACATTTCATTCCACGGAGGATAACGGATCTTAGACACTATCTTTTATTTTTACGTATTTTGTGAACTACTAATGTCGCATATTTGAATAATTTTATGCTTCATAGTTGCAGTAATTTTATGTTAACAATACAAATTTATCGAAGGAAATAAACTATCCCTAAAATCTTGTACGACCGATTTTTTAAATCTACAGTGTGCTATTTTCACAAAAAAGAGGAAAGCTGATTGTCTCATATGCATATGTTCATTGTTGTGGTTTGTGTATTTTGCCGATATTTAACTAAAAATTTAATGTGTTCAAAATGAATGTGTTAACCTCGAGTGACCTTAGTTAATCATGAGTTTAAAAAAAAAAATAAAAAAAAAAACATGTCTACTTCGTTATACTTTCCCAATTCCTACTAGGAAAGTAAGTGAGAACATTCTGTGGTTTTTGAGAGAAAAGGAAGAGAGTTATTTTTTTTCTCTTTATTATTAATCTCTATTTTTATTTAAAAATTTCATACGGTTTTCGTTCTATTATTTTACCAGTAACTGACTTGTTATTCGCTCGAAAAATCTTCATGAAGAAATGCATTTACAAGATCATTACTGAGTGCCACCACACGCAGATGTCTACTATTCAGTAAGTAACCCTAAATGCTAAGATTTTATTTCAGTTGCATGGAATGGAGAGATTGCATGCCATGCAAAACACTTATTTCCAGCGGGTACCAATGATAAACTGAGTGAAGCCTGAAAATGTAAGGAGTATTATTGTAGCGCGCTTATGTTTAAATCCGAGATGTTGCTACTGAAGCACGAGATATAATATTACCGATATAAAGTTCGGAAAAACCATTAGGGGTTTTACAGTTTTATATTTACGATGCTAAAACTACAGTTCACTCTAAAAACACCACCCACTATTCAGAAAGATACACACAGAAAGAATGTTCGCCTAATGTTATTTCTGAAATTCGATTAGATGATATCAGATCTTTGATGTAGTCAAATATCTTAAGAAGTGTTCGAATGTGATCTGTTTTTTAACATCTGGAACCTGATCAGAACGTAACACATACCAGTGTAAATCTAATGCAATTTGCAGAGTTTAGTGAAGTGGTTTTTCTCGTGTTGCTATTGTGAGTGATCTCCTTAATGCAAATATCGTAATGTTTTACATCTACGGCTTGAGACATTTGCTCTCCACTTGTCTGCCGCATTAAGACGTGTTTCCTTTTCGTTAGCACGTGCAGCAGGTGCAAAGAATGAGATCTGATGTGTTTCCTGTTTCTTCATCTTAAACGTGTAAGGCCATTGCTAGAGATGTCGGTGAATTTTTTTTCTTCTATCTCTCTCCCTCTCTCCATCTCTCTTTGATTCGTAATCTGAGAATTTTTTCCTTAATACACGACATTTTAATGCTTTTCGCAATATATTTTTGACTTAAACCATTTTCCGATCGAAGTACATTACTACGTAAGATCTGATACGTTTCAAGAAAGGCAACGTCAACATTATTGGGATGAATATAAGGCAGAGGTAGGATTCAGTAAACCTTTAAAGTTGAATTTTATAGAATACGATAGTAACTAAATAATTATTTTATATCATATAAAAAAACTCATACATATAAGGACGGCCAAGATTAAATTTCTTGAATAAGATATCACTTTCTTTTTTTTTGTCTATCTATCTATTATTATCTATTCCTTCTCTCATAATATAGCTGAAATAATTATGACTAAATAAATACCATGTAATGAAATGTGTGCAAATCTCTAACAAATAACTGACCATTTATTGACAAGTTAGATGAATTACAAAATTGTATCAATGGGACTCGTTTGTATAAGACTGGCGTGCATTGTCTGATGACAGAGCATGACATCACTTTTATAAATATAAACACGATCTAATGCAAACAAGATCTGCCACTCACTGGACCGCAATTAATTACTTTCAGTTAATTAATTACTGTATCTTCACATCCAAACTGAACACAGAAATGTTATAACAACAATTTGTTATCTCATTGCACGTGTCGTATTTTATGCTACGGTCTTCGAACAGATCAAATCCACTATAACAACCAGTACATGTGATGGTATCTCAATTTCTAATTCCACTCTCTCTAGTAGTAATAAGATCAGCATAAAGGCAGTCAAGTACAACTTCCGACTGTGAATCACATCGATATCTAGTCGTAACATAATTTAACATTGTCAGTGGTTAGTCTTTGGTTGGCCTTTCCGTTTCACGTCTGATTAATTAGTAAATATGGACGTATTTATTCCTATCGATAAATTTTGGATATGACGCTATAGTTGTAACGTTTAACGTGTGAAACTGAATATTTATATGCATTTTGAACTTTAAGTTGAACTGAGTTCAATACAATCGTGGTAACAATGTTAAAGAAATGTGATGTTTAATCCACGTTATGAACCAATCATTGCAACAATGGATTCTCAACGCTGGTCATTTCGCTTGAACATGTGTTTGGATATGAAAAGTGTAAGAAAAATAGAGTAAGTCTGTTAAGTATGGTAGCATAGACGTTATAGTGTATCTTAGTTTAACAAGTGCTTCATGCAATGGTTTCCAGGAAAATGAACAATGAATATACTGATTTGCTAGATGGTTGAGTGTCAGTTGCCTACTTGAAGATTCTGTGGAACTGGCTCAGTGAAGAATCAGCATGATAATGCACCATATACTATATAAACTCTGATCTGAGTTTAAGGATTGTACCAGTAAAGAGTTCCGAACTGAACCCTAGGGCGGGGAAGAATTACAATAGCAGCTGAGGTCGACACCAACTTCACGAAGGAGTACACACCAGTTTGGTCAATGAATGGACTAAAATGCTCCAACTGCTTATCATCATTTATCCTAACAGCAGTCTAAAGTGAAACAACGGTATCCAGTGGTGAGCTATGGAAATTTTAACAAACGGCTCGCATCGTCGATCAAAAAAAGCAGTATTTCACACAAACTCTTTTATTAATACAGATTGTATACTCCTTAATCAAAAAGTATGAAGCGACAATCAACCTGTAAAGGCTATAATTTTTAAACAAATATTTCATGATCTAAACAGGAAATATTTGCACACAATCATCTGTGTTAATTTATCTTACATAAGAAAAACATTTTTAACTATCAAAATATAGTCCGCATTTTTTATAAACAAAATAATTATTTTTTTGCGATAGAAATTTTTATGACAAACAATCTTTAAATAATAAATAAATATTATCTAAACACAATAATATTGAAATACGTTGTATTTCTCTTTTATTTTTATACTTCAAGTGATACTCAACGGTACTAATCAAGGAATATTATTTTATAGTCCGATTAATTTATGTGTGATTACCAAAAGTGAATTCTTATTTGTAAAATGGTAGTAACAGCAACTATAATATTTTATTTAATAAAATCACTTTATTAGATTACCGTATGAGTTTGTTGCTTAATATATTTCAAAAAATTGTTTGTTGTTTTTTGTTTTCGTTTTTTTTTTCAAAAATAAAAAAGTAAACAAGAAGAACAAGGGACTCGCAAATTTTAGAACAATTTAACAAAGAGTTCGGGCAAGCCCCTTATAGCTCACCACTGGGTATAATGTATGTGAAAATGAAGAGCTAATGAAACATTCAAGTGTTTGCATACCATACTTTTTGTAATGCATATTATCCATTTAAACGGATTTCGTTTCGATGCGAATTCGCAGAATACTCAAGAAGAAATAAAACATAAAACATACCACTCGTCCGTATATTTTGATAAAATGTGCGGACCAGTATCTAAAAAAAGTAAAACTAAGACGGATATAACGGTAGAGCATATTTTATGATCTTTCTCTTTATTCAAAAAAATGTTAGGTATAAAAATGCCGAAAACGTTTTATCCTTACTTTATCTTTTAAGCCTTTCGGAAAACCAGGCTGTCATCTACTATATTTGTTTTTATGTAGTTATTCCGTTGTGTTCTTATCTTGGCAGCACCTTTCTTCTCTTTTCTACTAAATTTAGAAGTACTCGATTGCACCTACCACGGCATTCACCACTTTATTGTATCCAGGGAGAAGCAGTTTATTTTTAAAAGAATTGATCTTAAGGTGGACACATCAATTAGAAGAATGAAAGTCGTAGATCCTTAAGTTATTCCCTCTGGGAGGTGTAATAAAGGCTTGTTTGTAGTGGGAAATTTTACTGTATTTTAAACTCAAGATGGATGAAGCGTCGTTGGTTTTAGTTACTTGAAATTAAAAAACATGCATTTTTAACAACTTCATAACACAGAAGAATATAAGTTTTAATATGAGTCAAGGAGGGTATGAGTCATTGAAGGTATAAGTTCCTGACTCCTTGGAGGTCTCAGATAATAATATCTTGTCTGTTGTTATTCTGTAGGATTAGTGGCATTGCGCAATAGCTACATGACGCTCTTTAAAGAGGCTATAGATAAGAATTTGATTTGAATACGATGCTTTGTTAGCAACTTAAGATACCTGTAAGAAATATTTACGTAAATGCGAAGAAAGTTTGACTGATATCAACTAATTTAATAATTAAATGCAAGTCTGACAGTAGGCCTACTCTAACATGAATCATAGTAGGCCTCCATCAATCAACTCAGGGAGCGATTAAGATTTCAATCTTACCTACGAGTAACTTTTCTCTAACTAGTCATGTGATTCATCTGTTGAATTACTTCAAATTTACCTCACACGATATTTTCATCGTGCAGTTTTAAACTTCATCTAGTTGACTGATATTAAAAGAAGTTGGAACAGTTAATTCTTATCAAAATCATTCTAACCCTGCTACTTTGCTAAAAATTAAAATATGGTTTTTATCGTCACAGAGACTACCATTTCAAATATGTTCTTCAATTATTCTTTATATTCACATGAGGATAAAACACAGTCGTTACAAGGATATTTTTACTTTCTGTTGTACAGAAAGTAAAAATATCCTTGTAACGACTGTGTTTTATAATCTGTATTTAATTCTCGATTCCTAGCATTCTTTGAATTATTTAAGAAATATAATTCATTAGTTGTACAAAAAGTAAAGAAGTTAAAAAATAATCACATACTAATTCATACATTGTGGGGAGAAGAAAGTAAAAAACAAATACTGTGGGGAGGACAAAATTGTCAAGGTGCATGATGTGATCAATATGCACAAGCGTGTTGGAATTTACGATAATAAATACATTCGCTAAGGCTGTGTGAGAAATGTGCGACAGAAAATGCGGGGATATGACCAATGTACCTTTTAGAAAGGAACTGTAAATTTCCATGCTGTTCATTGGTGTTTAATTAGTTAACACCAATTTTCTATATTGGACAGGTTAGTGAATAATTTATTTGAAAGGATTTGAAAAGAATTTTTGTTTCACTAATTTCATGTTTAAGAAATAAGATTTAACATCGTGTGTTTAAATAATGTTAATCCGGATATGTTTATTGCATAACTGCGTAGTTTTTGTTTCGTTATCCTCATAAAGGTTTCGTGCACTAAGAATCAAGCAGAGGAACAATTATAATTTTAGTATATTAAAAGCACTGCTATGAACAGTTTTCTTCGCTACTTTTGTTTCCTTTCAAAATTATGAATGTCTTTGTGAATTAACCGTAAATACAAAATCCAACAAGAAAACAAGTCAATGTTTATTAGTAATTCTCATGCTCCGCTATTAAAAACTAGAACCCCCGTCTTGATTTTCTTAGTAATTTTTTGCCGTTTTGGAGATAACTCACTGCTCATGTTACCGAAGATGATCAACTTACCTGTCGGCTTGCCAGTTATTTATATGGCGCTTCCTGTAAGCCGCACAAAAATTCATATATTTTCTCCTTTCTTAAACAGATATTTTAGGACTAAAGCTTTCGTATTTCTAATGGTATTTAGTTGCGGAAGTTACGTTTAATAAATATGAATACGAGAAGCATTACCACTGTATTGAAAAAAAAATGAGCGGAAATATTATTTAGCTAACAATTTAATTAATAAACTGGTAGCTAACTAATACTGAGGATCTTTAGAAATAAATGTTGATTAAAAACAAATCTGATTGTAATCTATTAATATCATAGTTGACTTGATAAAAATTCATAAATTGCTTTTGGTTATGATGAATTATTTTTTAGTATTGTCTTCTGTCCATTTCACCAATTAAGAATGTACTCTTGTCGGGTATTCAACTCTCAATGAAGTTCCTACTGAAGATCCTGAAAGTTAAAGTTAAGTGAAATTAAATTTAAGTTAAAGTATTTTAACCTTAAGAAAAAGCTTTCTTTCTTTCTTTCTTTCTTTCTCTCACACACACTCTCAGAATGAAAATGATTTTGCCATACGCTATCCTTGGAATCCTCGCTTTGTAATTTGGTGAAAACTACTTGCAAGCACTCGGTGAAACTTCAGATATAGTACGTAGTAAAGAAGTATTTATAAATCCATTGGGAGGGGACGAGAGAGAGAGAGAGAGAGAGAGAGAGAGTATGTAAACTGTTTCTTCAAAATTCCAAATGTTATCCAGCACGTTTAGTTTAATTGGTAATTTCTCTACTTTTGCACCGAACAGGTTATTCGAATCCCACTGGAACATGGATTTCGCAAATATACTTGAGCGGCAGGTGAAGCAGGACGGTAACAAATTGCTTGAAAAATCCTACTTTAGATCTAGATTTCCGGATTATCTTAGTCTAAGTGATGTCCTACAAGATCCCCCATTTTATGGATATAATTAATTTTGAAAAATAATAAATTATGACAATTATAACAGCAGTGTTGTTCGTAAAAATTATTCAGATAGAACTGATTATTTTGTACTTTGTTTTTGCATTTTGCTCAAACAACGGATTATATACTAATTAAAATATATAGCATTTTCATGCGAATATTCAAATTTTTCTTACCCCATAACTTTTGTTACTGCTATAATAATGATGCATATTCCCAATTTTAAAAATATGCTAGTTTTAGCCATTTTATAATACAGTGATGCTTCTCTTTCTTGACAAAAAAAATTAGGTTATTAATTTGAATTCGATTAAAAAAACGTTTCATATTTTCTGCAGAAATTTATATACCGATATTCTAACATACAAATATTTCAGAATTTCAAATAGTTCCTCTGCCAATGTCTTTCTCAAACACTACTAAATACATGAAGAATTTTCCTCCATAGTGAGTAAATATGATGCATAGTTCAGGAGTGTAAGCTGAATAAAAAAAAATCTTATAGTGTCTGCGTGCGAATATTCCGGTTTCTGAAAGAAGACTTAGCTATCGATATATTCCATGGTTGAGAAGAAAAATCATCTTATTGTCTCTCCCAGAGCAAACAAACAGCATTGCGCTTATCCTTGCAAAGAGCAGTTCAGTTCAATCATAGATTATTCGTCAAGTTGCGGTTCTTTTCTAGCATAGCATTTGGTATTGACAGATAGGAGACATTAGAGTTCAATCCAACCTGTTTCATTAGATTCAGATATTTAATGGGATAAATTCTTCATTTTTGGAAAGTAAAATAAAGACATACGTGGATGAAAAAGCATGTTTGTATGCGTTGTAATTATTGCTGTAAAGAAACATAATCATTGGCTGAAACATTTAATTCTTGCTGTTATGACAGTCATTAGTACTGTTGAGCAATTGCACTGTGTTTTTAAATATTTATGAAATCTAATGGCAGATGGAAAGAGTTTGGAGTAGCATTTTTCTACTTTTTTTTTAGTATTCGAAGTTCTGTTCTTAACTCAAAAGTTAAATAGGATATTATTAATTTAATGATGCCCTTTGGTACAGATAATCAAATAGCAACGTAATGATAAAAGTCGTTCATGAAAGGATGGCGATTTTTGAAATAACGTATTCAATAACCTTAGTATTAAAGTAAATGTCTTTGTACAAAAGTAAACCAAAAGTTTGGTGCAACTTTGTTTTTTAACTTGAGTTCTCAAGCAACTAGCTTCAACCAATGGAAAAAAAATTGATAAAGAACAAATGAAGATTTTTCTATCCCCAGATCTTGTGTTGGAAGATTAAATCTTTTAATGAAAGATTTTTTCATGTGATCGACGCAATGTTTACATTGTGAAGATCACGTGAAACACGTATACTTATAGTACTTAGTAACAAATTTGACAGCAAGAAGGCAGCTCTTAAAAAATGTATGAAAATACCAGGTAGAAGAATTTTTTTAAATCCATCATAATATATATTTAATATTATAAGTTTTAGTTTTATATGAGCACACATAAAAGTTCAGGCTCACTAGCAGTCATAATTGGACAACGATCGTCACTTTTTGTATGTTGAATTCTAAAAATAGGCTTCACTACTCCAGTATTTCAATTTGATGGGGTTCTTTCTCCACTTCATACCATTAAAGAAGAAATTGTTCTTTTTTTCTTAGCCCAGAAGACGACTCATCTGAAAACACAAACCAAAAAAGGAAACATTTGTTGTAAGGCAATATTAAATAAATCACTGACATTGTGATTTATGTTCAATATTGATAACCGTAGTTGTAGGTTTCTTTCCCTACTTTTATACACTAAAGCGGCCAAGCGTGGAATATTGTGAACTAAGTTCTTAATTCTGGGGATTTCTTTAGAATAATAATAAAAAATATTAAATACATTTTTAAAAAATCTGATTTAGACTTATTTATACTTTCGATGAATAATCAGTTAATCACTAAACCAAGGATCAACTTAATCTGAAAAATTATTCAGAGCAATAGTATTATATTTAAAAACTGTAAATCGTAAGTTAGTAGCGGTTATTTTATATTTTTATTATTTATACTTTTCCCCCCAAAGCACTTCTTAATGTTAAATAATTGATAACTCAGTATCATTGTCAATCCTTTCTCAGTATCTAAGACAGAGTTCTGTTAGAAAGGCCTTAGGTTCAATCCGTCCAGGACCTCAGGAAATATTTCATCAATCAACATGATGAAATAAACTACAACATTGCACTTCTGTGTATTTTTTGTTATAACAGTTTCGGAACGAAAGTCTTAATCACCTGCATTTTATTTGTATAACGCATTATAGTAATCGTTATTTAAATTTTAATATTAGTTCAAAAGCAGCTGCTTAAATGCAAATAAAATATTATTCCCAAAGAGAGAAGATTCTAATGTCTTTTAAATTATTCATTGTTGCCCTGAACCGTTCACATCAATTGTTTTAATGTACTAAAATCAGTTGGCGCTTTTGTTGCCAACTGATTTTAGTTGCAACAATGAATTCCTTGTTGTGCTGATCCATATTACGTCATTACGATATTACGTCATTTGTAACATTTATTTCGTTGTAATGGTCATATTTAGCAGTTTAAAAAACCTAATACTGGAAGTCAACTGCCAGAATTTTTGTTTCCGCTATTCATTAAATGTATTACACCATATTGCCGTAGCTGTCGTAATATATCGAATATCAATCATTTTAAGGAATGGCATTGCAAAAATTACTAATTACATTTCAAAATAATTATGGTATTATTCATATACCTCATGATATAATTGCTAGCATGAGATATAATTCTATATCTCATGCTAGCAATTATATCATTCTTTATTCATCGTAAGTAGACGAATGAGTCACCACAATGTTTTAACAAACTTGCTTTTTGAAGCATACAGTTAATTAAATTTGTATTTTTTTCCTCTTGGTTGGTCTGCTGCTCCGAACATACAGTAAAAAAAACATGACAGAGCTATTATGAAGAACACGATATTATTCAACAGTGCTCGGCATCCTTTGAATATTGTATAAAGACTGCTTTTCACGTACCTCGAGCCCAACAAAAGAGACACGCTCTGATGCCAAAAAGATAAATATTATGCAAAGTAAATTTCTATAGACTTAGGAACAGTAGGTTTTAAATATTTAAATAGATAATTTCTGTTTAGACTTTCGCGAACTTTTCTATTCATATGGGGAAAGTGGGTTAATTTCTTATTCCGCTGACTACGGATGGTTTGCTTTCTGAAGTTAACAATTGTTTTTGGGCTTTCCTGTCGTTAGTTCTGCGGTTCTTTTTTGATGACGCAACAGAGAAATTTATCATTGTGAATTTCTTATAGATAGACTTTGAATTAAATTTAATTAGCGAAAAGTCCACGATTATGTAAGCATATCGTGTTTAATTATTTTAGGTACCTGAGTTCGCCACGGGGGCTGGGGGGTAGGAATGATTATTATATCAGCACATTTACTTATTTTTTTCTGAACTACTGCTGTAATATGCTAGTTTTGATATAATTTTTTGAAAGGAGAGGGTACTCGGCAACCAGAACACTCATCATATGTTGAACGCATCTTAAACGTGAGGATAGAAGGTTGATTATTCTATGACAAAAACTTTTATCACTTAATTGCTATATTTTGTTTCAAAACTGTACTTAATCTTTTCGATTCACTCTGTTAACTATTTTTATTTGCTTCCCTTTACAAAGTTTTTATTATCTCTATGATCCCTTATAAGGACTTTCTTGCAACTATCAAGAGCCTTACATGAATTTTTTTTTCTTTCTAGGATTTTTTTCCACAAGTCTGTTTTGGGAACAGAAATTTAATATTAAAGCCCAATACATTCATTGATACAAACAAACTTTTCTCTTAAAATTAAGAGTTAGCTATTAATTATAATTAAACATTTAATTAAAGTTGGAAGATACAAAAGATAAACACGCTAAATATATTTTCGATACTGGTTGCAGTTCACCTAGTCGTGTTTATTTTTTTTTTTTTTTTTTTGCTAGAGATAAAATAGAAAATACAGACTAGCATTTGCAGTAATATCTAAGAAAAGAAACAAATAATGGTAATTTTACACTTTTTAAAGTGCATTTTCCATGGATAATTTCTAACTTCTCACGAAAAAATTGAATTCCTTGTAGATTAACGCGGCAGTCTATTATGATTCGATCATAATTGAATGAAAATTTCACGCTTAAGAAACTTTACGCAGTTTAATAGCAATTAAAAATGAAGTCATAAAATATAATTCTGTTTAGCCTCGGTTTGGAGCTAAACAAATCGATACATTCATTTCGGATGTTATTTGGGGTATTTCGTTTTTCTAGGGATTTTTGAGATTGTTAAATTCCTTCTGAATTTCTTTCGTTAGACTGAAAACTGTTGCACAAATTCACTTGTCATTGAGACCATAAAATTCTTTCATTTAAGAGAGCTTACTTAATTTTAGTTTGCTAATCTAAAACGTGCATGTATATAGAAGTAAAGTTTAAGAAGGTGTTAAATAACTCAAAACAGTTATCTTACATGCAGGAACAGCACCAGCATCTTTCAAGTGATGCAGAAATTGTATGGATTTTTTAATTTGATTTTCCTGTTCTTTAATCCGTAGTGATGATCACTTCTGACAAAAGTGATCATCATTATGGACAGAACTTTTAAAAGCTATGAAGTGTGAAAGACGTCAAAAACATGAAAGTTTCGAAAACGTAGCTGAAATGTGCAAGTGCATTCTTTTATATTGAAAAAAAAAGCAAAACAAAGTTATCCCGATGCAAATACGAGTAAATGAGATAATCCAAAGTCCATTATTCAGGAAGTTGTCAATAACCTTTCGGAACTTGAGTATTTGTATGTGGGAGGAAGGAAACTTCATTAACATTCTTCAAGTTATAGATGAACGTATAGTGAAAACTAGGATTTTCAAATTCATGAAAAGGCATCGTATTCATGCCATAAGAAAATTAATTGATTTGTGTGTTATTAAAATGTCTACTCTTTTCTAAAACATAAATGATATACTTTTCTGCTTAACATAGTTGAATAGTCTTTGTAATAATGTTTTGTTGCCATGCAAAAAAGATTAGCGTAATTAACAACCATATGTTAAACATTTTATAACTTCGAGAAAGATGGTGAATTAGATGTCATTGCGATTCGCTTGTTCGATTTACTAAGATCTCCAAATTCTGTAGAATTATTCCATGGTTACCAAGACAGCAGACATAACATAATTTACTTCACTCTACGTTTTTAAACATTGATATGAAAACAAATTACGTAACAATTGATTAGCCTTAAACTTGGAAATCATTCCGTTTATTATTTTTTCTCATTTCTAGTATTCCACCACATATCCTTTATTGATTTGGTTCTGAAGTTTCTTAGGCGATCGACTTACTCGTCACAGTATATAAAAACATGTATTCAAATTATAACGCAAGTACTTACGATGTGGGTAATTAAACAAAAATGCACCAAAAGTTGAAAACCTATAGTACATTAAAATAATGTGAATAGGCCATGAATTTAACTAAGCCTCCTTAGATCAAATTTTACATCATTTTTAGATCAAATTTAGGCCTTAATTAAGAAAGTTTGTGGCGCATTAGTATCTAAACTGTTAAGTTAATTTATTTTGCACATGAATTAGCAAACTGCCCTCATATTTTAGGACTTATGTATTGAAACTAAAGTTAATAGCATTTGCGTATCATGAACTGATAAATGATGATTTGTGATTTTTAGTCATATTTTCTTAATGTACTCCATTAAGAAGTGCATTCTGATTAAGCAATGATAATCTTACCAATTTACTCACTTGAAATCTTCGAAATGTTTTTCTTAAGTATATTATTAAGGACATTCTCAGGTAAAAGGGACCCTTTTTTTGTTACTACTTCAAAAAAATTAGCACACATGCATTTCTGAAAAGAGAAAAAAGAAACATGCCGTCGTAATTAATTATAAACGCACAATACATAGAAGGGGAAAGATCGATAGAGCAATAACAGCAATAGACTATGTGTGCGTCCATGTTTTTCTACTTTTTTAACTGATCCAGCCACGGGCTCAAAAAATAATAACATTTTGAACGAGAGAGTAGGTGATATTTATCTTCGTAGATAGAAAATGCCTATCATCATTAGAATTTTGTAAGCCACGTATGAGAAGTTGCCTGCCATCGCATAGAACACGTATAATTTTAAACAACTTTTGGAAAACTTCTGTGGAAAAAAAACTGCTCTTAATCAGAACGTACCCCACCTCCTCAATGGCCTCTTAGTACTCTGCCCAACGAGCCGTAGTGGTCACCATGACACCGTTATACACACAATAAATGGGATTGTCACATAATGGGGGGGACGTCACAAAGCTGAATAGCTCAAACATTTTATTTAAATTACTCACTTTTTTGCTGTTGATCAATGGCTAAACCAGCGTTTTTATTTTATCCCAGAATACTCTGCGTCATGTTTTTAATAAAATGGTTCTAATGAAAACATATTTAAACGTTAATACCTTCAAACAAAAATGCTTTTTTGTGCAACTCTTCAATCTCTAAACACTTTCGAAGTGTAAAGAACCAATTGGATCTTATTTAAGAGTGAAAAGCGTGCTGTGATCCTCTATAATCCTTCTTTATAATCCCTCTTCCAACATTCTTAATTGTCTTATCTTTCTTTACATGATGGTGCAGTTTCTTTATTCTGTCAGGTCTTCATTTATGGAATGGTTTATGGCTACATGGATTTCTTCGTACCATCGCCAGAGTAATACTGTATTCCCGAAGCAAGAAGCCATGTTTTCTAAAGACCAAACAAGTTCTTTATTTAATAAAACAGACAAATCTGGAGAAACAGCCACATGTCCTAACAACTTTATAATCAATATAACCAAATAGCCTTTATAATCAAAGAATATTGATTAAAATGTGCCTTTCAGCCTAAGCTAATATTATATCGCCTTGCTTTTTAATGCTTCGCTTCCTTCGTTTATTTGCAAACTGGTTGCAAAGATAACCCTGCCCCCTAATACTGCGCAACAAAGACAGCTAGAAACTACTTATTCTTTCTCAACTCATTCTGAGAAGCGAAGCATTAATCTAGTCTGCATTTTGCTTCTATTGTTTCTTTACTTTGTCCTTTAATTACAGATCACTGTGTCCTCTGTGGGTGGCAATTATATCTGAACGCAATTCATCCTCTTACAGCAGCGACATTTGTGCGTCTTCCAACATGCTTGAGACGCTAATAATTACGAATTTGTCTGTAGACAACTGTTACATGTAGCACATTAATAATATCATGTAAAACTGAACTGAATACAATATAATAGGAACGTTTAAGAATAAATAAATATACCTTACCAGGAATGATTTTTTTTGGTAATGAAAATATTAATGAATCCATGCTAGTATAGGATGGATAGTCGAAATTAATCTTTGAGTGTTCTGACTGCTGAAGTCCTTAAGAGTTTGTTTTTCTTTAATCGTAAACTAAAGGACTTCGTGCAGTAATCGAAGCTAACAGCTCAGATCATCAACCCAAAAATAGCCAAATAATTTATGACAAGTATTTGTGTACGTTTCCATTGTTAACATTGAGCATCGCACGATAGTTGTCACATTTACACACGCGAGGCGTTTCTTCGTCTGCTGTGTGTATTTGTGTGAAATGGTCACATTAGCTAAATTAAAAGCAGGATCAATTACGTCGTGCTATTCTCGAACATCCTTTGACGACCTGTAAGCTACCAGGTGATTAAACCCTGCATTAACTGCATATTTCTCTTGTCGCTTTAAGCCTGTTTCCCTTTCGAACTCTAATAGGATATTTCTTCGATATCCGAAGTAATTTGTTGTGTAATTTGCTGGCTCACCTGTTGGTAGAAAACGCGATGTCTTGATTGCCTTCTACTTAGTGTTAAATGCCATTTACGAGGAGCATCACGGATCATCTACTGACGAAAAATATACCGGCGAGAATCTATTAACTATAATGGTTTGATCAGCCGTACTTGTTAGTTCTACCAACATCCAGCACGCCAAATCTGATGGGTTAGATTATGATTCGATTAAGAAAATTAAAAGTTCCACTATGAACTTCAGATTTAAAATAGGAACAAAGTTGTTTTAAATTGAGGTGTCTTGTCTCGAGAATTCACAAAGGACTAGTGAACTAGTCTTTCTGTCGTTGAGAAAGTTGAGGATAAATTGGTAATAATCTTCTTCAATAAAAAATTATCGCGAATAACTGGTGTGTAGAAACTTTCAAAGAGCCTCCGTAACTCCATTCATAACAACGTCTGTTTCATTGAAAAGACCTGGATTGAATTCCCTTGGGCAGTATTAGATCCTTTATCAGGACTTTTCAAATGAAAGTCGTTTCACATGACGATAGCAGGGTTTTTCCCCCCAGGATAACTTTGTCCCTCTTGTAAACATGTGGACTGGTCCCTTGAACACACATCCACAGATATACCTGTTGGTGTCAGCCAAAAGACTAGATTAATTTGGTGCGCTATAACATAAACACTTATGTAGATCAAAACAGATATCAGGAAATAAGGGGGAGGTGGGGGAAGATCGTCTTGTTCATACTTTCCTATATATCTGAGAATTGATGGTGAAGATATAAAGTGCATTATTCAACTTTAATCGGAAACTAATGGAAAGTATGTTCATGTGCGTGTCCATTGTTAGCGTAGAATATGCTCCACGCTTTCTCCAGTAAAACTTTAAAAAAATTTAAAAAAAAACGATAATTCAAAAATACTAGACCGTGATGGAGTTTACTATTTTAATGACCACTGACTGTATTCAGTCGATAAATAATCCATAAACTTCGCATTCATTTGTTCTATTTAAAGCCAGAATGCAACGAGGTTCTTGAAAGCAAGTGAAATGGAATTCATTACACAAGACATATGAATATCCTGTTATCCTGTTAGCGGTGTAGTTGTATCAATGGATCCCTTAACTTGTTCCTAACACAGTGAGTATACACGAACAAGATGAATGAAATCTCATCATTCCATTTCTGAATGAAAGAAATCTTAAACAGGCATCTTAGATTACCGGTTCCACTGTCAAGTTGATGGATGTTGACGTGTCGCTTCTCCTTACAAATGACAAGCGGTCGCCAGCGGTTAAAGAAAAAAAAAAAAAAAACTTGGCAAGCGCAACGTTAGGGGTTGTCTTCGATGGTGACGGAAACTTGATCTTCCTTAATTGGCCAGTTCTACAAGTCTGATAATCATCACTCTTACTAAAGGATTCGTGGATGGCGGAACTCTTAGTGTCGAATAAAATTCCTCCCTTCTCAAAAGGGCTGAAAAATCACTCACGTTCAATTTACTCTGTTGGCGGTAGTGATTTGAAGGTAGTTTAAGCGATTAATACTTTACAAATCTGAGCTTTAAAAATGTATTACTTCTAGTTGAGTATATAACCTGTGTGCAATACAGCTGCGGGAGGGTTGTGAAACAGACAGCGTTACATGAAGAAAATAATTAATATTTTCTTCACCTGAATATTAATATTAGATTCACCTGAACCAGCAGCTGTCTGTAAAGCGCACTCTCTTCTTTTTGGAATGGTAATTTGAACGGCTTCATGCTAGGCTTGTTTTTGATCGCAAAATACGTGAGTATTGACTTTTATACCATTAAAAAAAAAAAAACAAATTTTCGCTTAGATAACGAAAAACATACGTCGAGTTTCTGCCTTTTTTCGGGGTGGGAAGGTGGGGGGGGAGGGGGAGGAAATTTGCGATTAGACATATTTCTTTTCTATTTTTTGTTATTACCGTGTTTTTGAAAGTAAAATGTGATCATCGGTAGAGATCACAGGCCAATAGTTGTTATGACGCTTAAGATGTTATCAGTCTGAATATCTTCCATATTCATGCATGTACTCATTTATGCAATGCTTTTATTAATAAGTTGATTTAATATCTTAATTATATATTGATTTTATGTTAATGAAATTTCGATTTTTAAATCGACAAAGGAAAGAAATAGAAACGAAATCTGCGGCAATACTTGGAATATGTGTCAATCTACCTTTTTATGCAGGATGCACAGTTGATCAGATATTTTTATCACCAATACTTACTCCAGGGGAGGATTTAAATAGCCGGTAAATTCAAACGTAGCGAACAGGTTTCCGTAACGTTGCTTATAAGTCTCAAGTTTGCTTACCTTCAAAACCTTACCATAATGAACAAAATATGAAAAACAACACGAAAAAACTCCGATAGTAAACATTGTAAGCTTAAGGAGAGACAGATTGCAGCTTGATTTCACGTAACATTTTACTTAGTCTTGCTTACGAAATTGTATAAAAATAAAGTTTTAATTAAATTCTTGGGGTAATCATAAAGAATACTGGCTTACTTGTAACGAGCAATTAGTTTCTTCATCGGCTTATGATGATTTCTTTAAAAAAAACTTTATTTTTATGACTTTAACAGCCCTGATAAAATGGGTGATGACTATGAGTTTTTAATAGTAAGATTTTTGATGATAAAATGACTTCAATAAAAATGTTTTAATAGACCTTCTCACGGAAAAGTAATAAGGTCTTACTAGAGTTACATTAAACGGCCCTCCTTACTCCGCAAATGAGTTTCTCAAATGTTTCTCTTTGAAGTTGGAATCGCTTACGTTCCACAAATAAATTTCCCGTATGAAACATTAACAACGATTCGTTTTTTTCCATAAATACTAATATATTATATACGACTCTCCGGAGTATACAATTTCCTTAGGCTAAAGACCACACTAAGAATATTATGTAAATGATCGAATACGCTATTGAATATTAAGATTTTTTTTTCTGAAGATCAACATTTACTGTCTAGATTCATGTTTAATGGTTAACACTCAAATGTATTTAGAAAGGATTCCTCCTTTCTAAATACATTTGAAAAATATAATCTGGAATTTCATGTAAGAAACATGAAATTCCAGATTATTTTTTGCCGTCAATTGCACAAATATACACCTCAGACAGAGTTTAAAAAATAAATTGCTTACCAACACACGGCAATTTCTTTAATTTCATTTAAACTTGACGACCGTTAACTACCTCCAGATTTACATTTATACAATCGTTATAAATGATTTGGGGAGAATAGGGTGACTCCTGTCAACCTATTCAAAACTATTTGAACAAATACACTTTGAATTTAGGTGGTGTTCGTTTCATAATTAGCACTGAAGGAGTAAATACTCAGTACAAAGTTTTCTAATTGTGGAAGAAGACATGCCCAGGGTAAATAAAAATGCTAATTCATATTTAAAAAATACCATCAAAAACTGAAATTGGGAATCAATTATTTTTTTAAAAAATTCTTTGTCATCCTAGTCTGAAAGCGTTTAGGAAACAATTACAGCAATCCCTCGATTAGTGCGCTTAATGCGTTATTTAAAGCAGGCACATTAATCGAAAACGCACTAATCGAACATAATAACCTACAGGGAAAAGTATAATTCTTTCCTGAAATTTTTTTGTTGAACCTTAATTTTTTTTTATAAAAGAATTAAGGTATGTCTCAGGGCCTAGTTAAAGGAAAACTATGAAGCTGAAAGACAATAAAACATATTCAGAATATAAATTTATTATTCTACTTCTTAACAAAGAATTGAGCTAACGTAGTTTGGCGGGCATTCTGTTTTTTTTTTTTTTTTCATACAACCGACGGTATGGACCTGTTGCCTCTTCTACTCTTCTGCAAATTTTACTCCTCTCTTCATCAGGGTCAGCCTCAAAGAATTGCTACTTAAAAACTTCGATTGTACGAAAAATATTTTCAAATTGTTTCTGTGAAATCTCTTTTGGCTGACTATAGTGGTTAAATTTTCTTCTTATTCTTCGGGATCTTCCCGCTGTGCATCTAAATTTAGCAAATCGGAATCACTCAATTCTTGAGAATGAGATTTAATTAACTTAGACGTTATGGTTGAAGGGGAGAAAGAAATGGACGCACGAATTGGTCACTAACACACGAACTCACGTGCTTTATAGATACAATTTCCCAACTCTTATACAAGCAAAATAGTTACCACTTTAAAAACTACAATGATCATAAAAGAGAAGTTAATTTTCCGACGTATAATAATAAACAATTCATCCCAGAAGACGGATTGATTACCGTATTATCGGAATGGATTCTCCTTTTTGTGACATGCGTAGAAGTGTCGAACTGTCTCGAATCTGTGGGCGTACTGTAGCAGACGACATAAATTTTGGCGGTAGAAATTTGGAACATATTGTACATGGAAGTAGTGTAGTATGCCATTAAAAATAACTTTGTAAAATATTTTAAAACGGTATATAAATTATTTCATTCTGGTGAGTGATTTTTTTTAAAATAGTTAGCCATAAAAAATGTATAAACAGAAAATTTTTAAAATCTGTAACATTTATTTTTAAGATGTATATAGGCACACTAATCGAATTTTAGTGGCGCAGTAATGGAATTTGAATATCGAAAAAAATGACGCACTAATCGAAAACGCACTAATCGGGGATTGAAGAATACAGTAATCGAAGGATTACTGTATTCATCAATCAACAGAAATAGGATATCAACGCAATTTCTCTTTGATGCTCCCTGTTCGAGTGATATAAAATAATTTTTATGTTTAGCATTAAATTTTTATCCATGAACCTAAGTTTAATGTGCTTTAAGTGATGCCAATTAAAAAATATTCAAATTGCCTGTTAATAAAAAAATACATACTAATGTTAATCATATCAAATTGCAGAAAAGTCTAATGGAACAGTTAAATGTCCACTAAATAAATATAATGGGTTGACTTCGAAGGGGATGCTAGTTAATCTGTCTGAAATCCTCTATTCAAACACAATTTTACACAAACGTGTGTATATTTTTGCCTTTCGTTATTCTGCCAGTTGTAGTATATGTAAAAATGGTATCCAACTTTTAGCTCTGTATATACAAATGGATAGAACAAATTGGAAGGAAGCTATTCAGGAAGGAAAAAAAGTAACGGGTTCACCGACTGTGAGTGCACACCAGCAGCGATATATATACGATATCATAATACCAAGATGAAGAAAGAGGCCTCTTCTAAACTTATTTAGCAGTAATAGCTCAATATTCTGTTCTCATGCAAAATTGCATTTTCCAGAAGTTTTTCATGTGATGGATTCGAAATGAAGGAATTTTAAAAATACTTTATAAGACCACCATTTTTATGCTTTCGTGCGTTCTTTTTATATTTAACCAGTCTCTCTCTCTTCTTGTCGAAAACACTCGAACAAACAAGATAATAAAGTAATCCATGAGCCCAAATAAGTCTTCTTAATCGACTTTACGGAATATTCCTTTACTATGAGATTTTAAGGAAGGAATAAGCCATGTTGGTAGATAAAACAAAAAAAAATCATACAAAACTAGATGGTCTTGTGAAGAGCAAAAGTTTAATGAAGTCTCTATTAGATTTTCGTTTACTCAAGATTCTTTATCGGAATCTCCATTATTTGAGAAATCGATGGAGAAAAAACAAAATTAAGAGGAGTAGTTCACGTTAATGAAATGTTTTAACCAACAAAAAACAGAAGCAGGTTATTTATTTTAGTTCCATGAAAACTAAAAATATAGAGGGATTAAAAGCGTAAAACAATATTTACACGAAGGCATTTCTTACAAAATCTTCCGTTACAAAAGAACTTATAACGGTTCTTCTTGTCTTAGACTGGATTCCTACCAACCAAAGGCCATCGTGATTATTGATGGAACTGTGGAAGCTCAATCATTGCCTGGTTAGAGTTGTGACCCTACTGCACTCTGTTTAATAATTTCGAGTTTCATTAATTTCTGAAATAAGGTTCTTATGCATGTTCTAATGTTAGGACACTTCATCTGTCTGTTGGACAAGGATGAAGGAACTGTTTCCAAACCATTGCACATATTATACTTCCCGTAAAATACGTTTATTGATGGAGTTCGATTACCTAGTTTCCCCTGCCTTCTTGGACAGCAAAGCAGCCAGTTTCTTCTGCAAATTTATTTTTTTGTGTACATATTCAGAGGGAGTTGGCGCACAAAATATAATCCACACACTGTGGATGAACTTCAGTAGAACATCAAATACTGCACTGTACCTATTGCACAATCCATCTGTATGATTAATGACTGCTCAGGCATGTGAATGAAATAAGCTAAATTCATCATTCAAAATATATTGAAGGAAAACAGTAATTGATTAATTATAGAAGATAACTCTTAGTATACACGTGAGTATTTACGCGGCATATCTTTCTTTAATTTCTGTTCTGTCATATCATCTCCATCCAGTCCGTGCGGTTAGCCTAGTAGCTTTCGCTTCGCAACCATATGACTGGGGAAGGAGTGTCCCAGGTTCGATTCCCATCGAAGACGTGAGGAATTCGAGGATCTTCCTCAGCCATAGCCAAGTTAGCCGGTCTTGGGTGCGGGAAGTATAGTTTTTTCCGCCAGTTTTTCCGCGTTTTTCATCCCGCAAACCAGCCCCGTGAACATACACACGGATCTACAGCCATAAATACTTAACCCCCATGAGGGGGCTCAACTCGCCCCAGTAGGGACGGGGGAGAAAAAGGGAGGAAACTCCATGCGAATAAAATAAATCTCTATCCAGATGACATAAGATTGCGCGACTCTAATCTCTTCCAACTCTTACTTTTGCTTTCATAATGTATTAATCTCTCGTCCCTGAAGACTTTAAATTAGAAAGTTTGCGCTACTCTTCTGTTAGTGATAGAGCGAAAGAGAGAGAGCAAATGGCTGAAAGTCATAAACACAAGCTAATAGAACGGTAAAATAATAATCAGAAATCTTTCCACTGCATCAAGTGATAAAGAAAAATAGGCAGGATTTCTTCAAATTAATAAAGGGATGTAGGACCATTAATATATAAACTTGTAGATATTTACGCCATTAACCTGTGAGGAATATCACCTACCAGAGTTTTTTGGATAAAAAACCAAGAAACGAATAAGAATTGCTAATGATAGTGAATATCTGAAATTCTTAAGAAATAACCAACAATATATTTTATTTTCTTTATCTGAAATACATTTTAAATTAAGATAAAACAAGAACAGCACTTAATCTGAAAGAAAAGACGCGGTTAGACTAAAAAACGCATCCGTGGCCTCGCACGCAGAAAACAGGAAACAGTGGCAGGAAGAGTGCTCTGGAGAAGTTAATTGTTTGATTAGTATTCCGCGCGCCTAACATTTGGATGTCCGAGGACAATACTCAAGCTCAATAGCTATTGACAGAGAGAGACAATGGGCTAAGTGGCTTAATCTACTTAACGGTTAAGTTGAAGCCTTCGTTATTCCTTTCATGCATACACAAAACCACTGAATAATTGATAAGTTAGAATAAGGTATCTCAAGCTTAGACTAAGGTCATCGTATTAGACATCCATAATTCTTAACAATGAAATTGTCAGTGCCTCTAGCGTAGATGACACGATGTATAATTCGGGACCGGATTTGATTTAGTGAAATCCCAAAGTTCATTGTTTATAACAAAATGGAACATCGATTATCCATTTCCTTAATTTAAGTGAGAAAGCATTTAAATCATGTGTTTTCCAATAAACTTAAATGTCATACGGTACTTCTTAAGGAGGTTGAAAGGTGCTCATGACACTCACGTTAATAAATATAACATTTCCATTATCCACATAATGGGGATGCCTTATGGCCAAGTAATGCTTGGGAATAGGTACATAATTATTAGTATTAAATATAAAGGCCTTAGTTTGTCGCCAGATGCATCGAAATAATCAGTTAAAGTGATTCGGAATTCGCCTTTTAAATGAAGAGTAAAACTTCAACTTGTTTGTAGTGTTTGTGCTGGACTTGAACGTTGTAAGTTTTGAAAGCGTAGCAGACTATCGTTCCTCTGAGGTACATAATGTCTCATATTCAGTTCAAACAACGTAAACTGTCAGATGCTACACAAAAGCAGAACCTTTAATTGCCACAGAAACGTCTTTGTTTATATAGATGTTTATATATTCATCTACTTCAGCAAGATATCCATAATGAATTAACAATGCTTTCTTTGATTGCAGGAAAACCTGGATTCGAATCACATCTGAGGCGAGAAACTTTTATGGAATTTTTCAGCTAACGCGGTTAGTAAGTCTCATCCGGAAGTGACAGGATTTTCCTTCCCCTAAACTCGGATTTTATTTTTTTTATTTCGACAAGCTGACCAGAAGAACACTTGCAATCAATAGACATGGCGCTCTGGTCGATAGCTACACAATATTTGCATTGTCCAGAAAAAATATAGTTCATTTGAATCTGGGATTCAAACATACATTAACCGTTGGGAATCGAACACGAAGTCTGCCTGTTGGAGAACAGGTACTCTATCTACTCGAGCATTCAAGCGGATATTTAAGATTCATCATTAGTAGGATTATGGCAAAGCAACTGAGACCATGAAACAAGTGTCATGTGTTTTCTTTAGCCAGTTTGCGTATGACGTGGGAAGAAAAACCAATGTTTCTAGGAAAATAAAACTCATTCTCCTATAAAAGAGACTAACCCCCAATTTACGATTATTTAGTCGCAAAAAAAAAAAAAAAATAGAACTCGCGGTTTTAATACGAATGCACATATCCGACTAAATAATTGCAGTGATAAAAAGATGCAGCCATTCCTATTTTTCTCGTGATTGTCGCAAATTAAAATGAGTTATATGGACAGGCATGAAACTGCCCACACTTGAAACTATTCAATCGCAGTTCTTGGGGTAACGAAAAACTGTTGATTAAACATGACTGATAACATCTAGTGATGACTCATCATGACACTGTTTTGGATACAGAAAATGAAAATTTAATGTTAGAATTAGAAAAACGACCTGTTCTTTATGATAAAAGAATTCATTCATTGTTCAGTCTCGGAAAACTTTCTTACGATGTCTTCTTAAATCGTGATGCATTTTATAAAGTTACTCTTTTAGCACTTTCTGACTAATAATGGGACGGACCCAATATTGTTTTCCTGTATGTTTGCTTTGAAGTACAAGAATAGCTTCAGAACAGATTTTTTTTGTTGTTTTAAACCGACAGTTGCGTGTCATATTTTGTTGCCATTACTATTTTACAATAGCGAGGACAGAAAATCCCAAGTGCGCACGTAGCTTTAGTCGAAAAGGCTTTAATAAATGTTCTTTTCTTATGACGTTCGAATCCCCGGGGCTTTCCAACCAAATGGCTTCGTCTTCTGACTATATTACGGAAATTCCTGTTTTGTAATTCGGAATGATATTAAACAAACGAATATGAGATTTTTCATTTCAGTGAATGTTGGACTTTTCGTTTTCATCAACCGTTTTCATAATGCGCGCGCAAGCATGGTTCATTAATTTCAAGAATTAAAGCATTAATAAAAAAAAAACCTTGAGAGATAAAGTAAAATCATAAAAAAAAATTGGAATTTATCGTGATATTAATTCCGAAAATATTTTCATAATCATACGAACGATTTCTTAGAAATTGTCAGACTTGGGTGCGGAAAGCAAAGTCGCAATCAGCAACAATATCTTCAAAGACTACAGTAAACAGATAGTCTCGGGAGTTTAGTCATTTAAAGTTACGTAGTGATGGAGTATTTCCTTTAGAATCGACCAAAAGAAATTATATAAATTTATCGTTTAGTTTAATGTTCATTTAGCTGCCAATTTAAAATTTCATTAAAAATATAATTTTGCACGTCCCTCATTACGATTATAAGTGAATTGTTTATGTCATAACAGTTATTATAAAACAATGCGAATATTAACTATACCAAAAATTTCAAAAAACAAAAATCACTTTCAATGTCTCGTGCTTCATTGTTGCAAATTTTCATATTAATGCAACAATGATAGCTTTTGTTGTATATTTTAATTTACTCGACTATCTATAATAATCGAATCACCCGCTTTTCTGAATACGTATTTCTGATTTAGTTTAACAATAAAATGTAACTATATTAACCGAGTAGTTTGACTTACAATGGTTATAATCTTTTCCCCGTTAAACTCTTACTTGTTTAATTTAATTCAGCGTAATATTCAGCAAGAATTCTCTGCCAGAAAAAAAAATCAGTTTCCCTTTCATCACCATTTCTTTACGCACTGTACAGACTTTACTATTATGTGTTCGCTTGCTGTCTTCTTCTCATACAACACTGTGTATTTTTCGCCGGTAAGTCTTCTCGCCTTAGCGTTTTTCCATAAAAAAATAAAATAAATAAAATCACGCCCCGCTACTCTCAGTTGGGAAGTCTAAAGCGAGTGGGATAGAAAACGACAAGGATGCCGCATGTTCAGGCAGCACCACGTGTGAATTGAAATTCTGAGTATGCACCATCAATCACTAGAATGTGTTTCATTTGTCAAGACTTTCAGAAGCTGTTCAGTCATATATCTTGACTATTGTCGTAATGTTCGATGACTGTCTTCGGGCTTTTTATATTCTTTAAGATAAAGTTAGCAATATTCGGAGAATGCTTAAAAAATTTTTAAAAAAAACAGAATTGCGTAAAGAAAAGTTGTGGAAAGCCATTTTGACAAATATAACTCGCAAATGTCACTTCTGGCTAAATGCCAAAATTCCTTTATTTTTATTTTATTTTATTTATTTTATTTTTTTTTGTAGGTGCCAAATTTTATTTGATTTTTTTTAAATGTATTTTGTGCAACTTACCAAAACTTTGCATTCAGTGCAATGATAAAAATGTAATTTTTCAAACCTAAATTTCTATGGGATCAGATGTTTCGCGAAGTATTTCTCCTTTTTAACATGAATTACAGTTCGCTTTTATAGGCATGTGTTGGGAATTTCTTCAGATTCGAAATAGATCGTGATCTAAATTATGTTTATCCCAGTGAGCAACCACAAAAGATAATTTAAGAGAATTGCTTACTCCACTTTTAGACAGATTCTTGACTGCCTTTAAAGTAATTGCGACTCATTAATCATGATCATGGTTACTCCTTGACTTCTCTTCCAACTTAAAATATAATTATTAGAGACTCCATCGCTTCCAACATCTCTGTCTCTACTTTCGCTTTCATTAAGCCTTGTACAATAGAAGAAAGTAAATTATCAAACTCCAGTTCCCAATAGCTAATTCTGAAACATGTATTTGCCTTTCGTTATTATTGAAATAGATGGGAAATCAATTATTTAATACCTCGCAAATTTTACTTCAACACGCACATAAGAGAAAAACTTAAGGTAACCTCTCTATTCTTACAAATGGATTGTTATCTCTCTGCTAGGCCGTTAGTGATGCAACAATGAATACCTCGTGAGCAAAAATAATAAAGGCCTTTCAGAAGTTTTTTTTATGAAGTATTTATTGCAGAATACAGCCAAGTCTACGGCGGTTATAGTTGTTCACAGAACAACGCTGCCCACCCACCCACCACAACACTGCTGTTATGTAGGTTTTCTAGCCTTTGGCCTAGATGGACTGAATATAAAAACAGTTAATTTGCGTCTTTTCTACTCTCCCAAAAATATCTTGAAATAATATTTTAAGTTTCCATGTTTTAAAGAAAGTAGCTTTTTAAAATCTTGAGACTATTTTACATTTTCTTTTTAGATATATTACTCATAACAATAAATATGATTTTCACAGTTACTTTTAATATTGGTTTATTTATATATATATCTTCTTCTGGTTCCCATCTGCCATACGACCGCGGGAGGGTAGCTATATGCTACCATTCTAGGGAGAGATGATTATGAGCAAGGTGGTTTCCCGTTGCCTTCCTTGCGGTAAGTATTTGTGACTGTAACCTGTGTGTTCACGGGGCCGGTTTGCCTGCTTGCGGGATGAAAAACCCCAGATAAACTGGCGGAAAAAACCCTGCTTCCCACGCCCAAGACTGGCTAACTTGGCTATGGCTGAGGAAGATCCTTAAGCTCCTCACGTCGTGGACAGGAATCGAACCTAGGACACCCCTTCCCCAGGCATATGGTTGCGAAGCGCAAAGCCACTAGGCTAACCGCGCGGTTAGCCTAGTGGCTTTGCGCAGATATATTACTTTTAGATATATTACTCATAGCCTAGTGGCTATGAGTAATATATCTAAAAAGAAAATGTAAAATAGTCTCAATATTTTAAAAAGCTACTTTCTTTAAAACATGGAAACTTAAAATATTATTTCAAGATATTTTTGGGAGAGTAGAAAAGATGCAAAAAAAAAATATATATATATATATATTTATATATATATAAATATATTTATATATATATAAATATATTTATATATATATATATAAATATCTAAAAAACTTATTATATATATATATATATATATAAAAACTTATTATATATATATATATGTCCTTATAAGGACTGGCTTAAAGGGGCGAAGCAAGAATGCTTTTCATCTTCCCCGTTATCTGTAGAGGACAGTGTAGGGATAAGGTGTTATTGAGCTATTAAAGCTCTAACCATGGCAGGAGGGTAACAGCAATAGCCGAGCCTCAGTTAGAACTTCATTAGCTAAGCATTGCCATCCATTACTCACCAAGGGTATTAATCACCGCATCTCACGGTCGATTCAGCATGATATATATATATATATATATATATATATATATATATTTAAAGGTAAAGCTAAGTTTTTTCAAAATTTCAAAATATATTTACTTATCTTGTATATTACTTTATAATTTAATATATAAATATAAGTTACATTATTATTCTAGAAATAAGTTATCTTAAAAATGATAAAAATAGTATAAATAACCATTTCGATCAAACTATCTTACAACTCTTCAATACGTTTTTAATTGGCAGTGGCTTTAATTGCTATACGTCTATTCTGGATTGTGTAGGTAACGTCTTTAGAAGTGAGCCTTTTTTTCAAGAAATTGTCGTAGTGAAAATTACACCTCCAAGAAGACCAGGGGCTCATCACGGAAAGGCAAAGTTCACTACAACTCACCCTCTCTTACTTAATCCTCGAACTATGTGACATAGCTACTATCAACACACAGCGCCATCTACCGCCCACTATCACCAGTATATATTGTCTGTAATTGTGTATTCTCAGAGTCTATTTGCCTTTTATTTTTCGACCATTTCTTTTTAATCTTTGTTAAATATTTTTTCGTTGTCAAATTGAAATAAAACAGAGTTTAAAAAATATCAGGAAATGTGTTTAGTAAATATGAAGTATTTTCATTTATAGAGATGAGACTGTCAAATGAAAAAAGGTGTTTATTTTTTGATTTGGTAAATAAGTCCGGGATTAAGTGAACGAAATCAAAAGAGCAAGATTTTTTCCATTTAAGATCTTAAGACTTAATATATTTTTGCTGTCAGTTTACTTAATGATATCGATTTTTCTTTAACCTTATCCTGCTTAAACATTTTAGACATTTCTTTATTTAATATAATCCATAATTCAGAAATGAAACGACTGTTATAAATTTCAATCACATTTCCTTGTTAAAAACAAACTTGTTTTTAATCCAATCCTTCATTATTAAGAACAAGATGTGGTCATTAAAATTGTCGTAGCAGTCAATATTTGAATATATCCGAATGAATCATTTATCATGTCATTGATTTTTGTTGCTTTTCTCTTTGAGCTGGAAAATACGAGTAAATTAAACGTTAAAAAAATGCTAAACTGTTAAACTCGAGAATGATGTCCTGTCTTTCATTATTCGTCTTTTTGTTGGACTCCTCAGCAACATTTTGATTCTGCAATAAAGTGAAAAATTTAGGAACCAATTTTTTAATGAAAACTTAAAATGCTGAGAGTCACCTATTTTAGCAAAAGGATCTTTATTGCAGCCATTTTTATTCTTCCTGCTCATTTCATATTTTACATGATTCTAGTTTCATTAAACTTGCAGATTATCTTCAGAAACGTTTTTCCTTTGGTTTGCTGTTGTTGTTTTTTGTTTTTTTTATGGCAACTATATACTAAAATTTCAAATATATACTAAATTGGAGGAAGGGATAATTAAGTGAATTTTCTTGGAGATTTTGTTTGCGAGTTTCCTGAAACGTAGTCATCAAAATTTGTTGTGAATCACCAAAAACCTAGTTTAATTATTCTGCTGATTTAGAGATAAAAATTAAAGTATAATAAATCCATTTGTCCCGACGGTTAACCGAGTGACTATGCGCTTCGCGACCATATGCCTGTGAAAGGAGTGTCCTGGATTCGATTCCCGTCGCTGATGTGAGGAGATTACGATCTTTCTCTGACATAGCCGGTCTTACGCGTTGACTGCAGGGTTTTTCTCTCCAATTTATCTGGTTGTTTTTTTTTTTGTTTGTTTGTTTTTAATCTTGCAGGCAGGCAAACCGGCCTTGAGACCTCTACAGACATAGGATACACCAAGAGGCATAGGGCTAACCACCTTATCCTTGTGTACAATTGCGGCTAAATTAATGTAAAACCCTCGACACAATAAGATAAAAGAGGGGAAAAGGAAGAGTAAATCCATTTTAAGTATACAGTATAATGAGAACGAAAGTCATCTGACAACCAGCTTCATTTCCTTCATTGATGTTTTATATACTTCGGTTTACGAGTTGATGTGTAATTGATATATTGAACATAAAAAAAGAAGAAGAAGATAAACTACATAACAGTGATGGTGAATTAAATGTGAAAAATACACCATTAACTGTAATTAATATTTCAATATGCGTAGCTGTAATTGATTATTAAAGCAAACTTCTCTTGTGTTACTTTGCCGAGAAAAACTACTCGTTCATATTTATTAGTTTTCTTTTCTTTAAGTCCATAGTGCATTCCTCCTGTGGGTAACTTTTGAAGCATGCAAACGGGAGGTAGTCACTGATTACATTGCCTTCTATAATGTAGGACTTAAAACGAAGCGAAAAGTGTTTTTTCCAGTCTTGTGCCGTTGGGAGGGATGTTACAATGCGAGACGCGACGAAATCGAAATCTCATGTATAAATTTGCCACGATGGCGGTGATAAAAGTAATTTTTGATGGGAATATTTAAAAGCACGAGGCCGGGAAGAAAACGGATTTTAAGTGTCAATGCGAAGTTAATGGAATTATTACAGATCTCCAGAAATGGGCTGGATCGAATAGGGAAGATGTTACAACACTCGGACGAGATAGTGTGTACAATAGGAATACGTTGGACAGGCGAGGATGTAATAGTGCGTAGGAGTTCATTAATATTTCGCTTTCAGAGAAACCACTGGTGAATTTCTATTAGCTGAACGAGAATAGCCTATTCAAGGAACAAGTGCGTGTAATTACCACCTCCCGTTAAGATGCCACGCGTTCTGTTCGACGTATTTAATTGAGAAATGTTAGGGAAATTTGTTATTGTGGAATGCCGTAATGAGAGCCACCGGACTGGCATATGCAAAATTATTTCTCTTATTAAAACCGGTTCACTATTTATTGTCCACAGCAGTATATCGGATTTATTGGGGTTCGATTTCCCTACTTAATGAAAGAAATGCATTAAATTAAATTTATATTCATTTAATTTCAGTATGCTTGTTGGAAACTGCTATCAACAAAATTTCTCTCCTAACAGGACTCTGAACTAAAGTGATACTCTCATTACCAAAGTTTATTTTTTTATGAAAAAAAATAGGTCTCAAACCTTTCTGGAAGGATTCAAGCTAATTTTTTCAGGTTAGGAAATATTAAATTTCATTGAAGTCAGTCCACAATTTGCTCTAATGAGTATAAATCTCAGTGAACTCCGATCTCTCATGGAATTCATTTGTTCACACTTTCTTCGTATTAAGTAATTCATTTTATAGCGAAGAACCATTACAAGAAATACGTGCAAGTAGCATTTTCATTTAAGAAGCCTAATCTCAGAATTTTAAACAAATCCCACCTAAGAATTATATATATATTGCTTAAAATAGACATTTATCGATTCTTCAAATTAATTCTATAGGAATATATTGTCACTTTTTGGCCTTCGTTAATAATTTTTATTTCAGTATACTTCAGAACAACTTCCTGCCCCTCGTTCATCTTCTAAAGTCCTATAGCTTTGTTTAGCTGATTTGATGCAGCCTCATATATGACCTAACTTTCATGCTTTTTTTCTCCCAATACTTTTAGGGATAGTACAGGCTGATTTATTTTTCAAATTTTCTATATAATTTCTTCTTTTCTTATAGAACTTTAATATCTTCACTTCAGTAGAAAGTTACTCTTGAATTGCTTCACTTTTATCACAAATATTTGAATACGTCTGTCTATGATTCACATCTAAAAATGTACTCGATTTTTTCCACTAATTATCTTAAACATTTTTATTTCTTATTCATTTTTATATCTTTCATTAACAAAACCCATAGTGATCGGTTTCTGTTTAAAATTCTTCAGTAGAATTTTGCAAGCTGGAACAGTATGATATTGCTCTCTTACTACGAATTTATATATTTTATCTTTAGTCAAAATCAAAAGGCATGCATGAATCCTTATGAGTTATATAAGAACTTGCTGTTATAGTTACCTGATACCTGCAGGGTGTCCCAAAATTCACGCAAGAAGTAATTTTGATAGAAAACACAGGTTTTTAATTAAAAATTGTAATTTCTTATTGATTCATAAAGTATACAGTATAGGGTTGTGCATGGAATAGCATATCGGGTAAATGACCTCCACGGCTTTGTTGGCACATACCCACTCTTTTGTCGAAATTTTCCATGACCGTTTTGCATAAATGTGGCTGAATTTCTTTGATACAGCGCTCAATTTCCTCCTTCAAGGCGTAGATGGTCGTGGGCTTGTTAGCATAAACCTTAGACTTCAAAAAACCCCAAAGAAAAAAGTCCAACGGCGTTAAGTCACATGATCTGGGCGGCCAATTCTGATCACCAAAACGGGAAATTACACGACCAGGAAATGACTCATGCAGTAATTGAATTGTTTCTCGGGCTGGATGGAATGTGGCACCGTCTTGTTGAAATCACATGTCGTCCACATCCATATCTTGCAATTTAGACACAAAAAACCGGATTATCATGTCGCGATAGCGAGCACCATTAACTGTTATTGCCTTACCAGCCGCATTTTCGAATAAGAATGGACCGATGATGCCTCCAGCCCAACGTCCGCACCAAACAGTGACATTGTGGATGCATTTGTTTCTCAACAATCACTCGTGGATTTTCTGAACCCCAAATGCGACAATTTTGTCGATTAACGAAGCCATCAAGATTAAAATTAGCCTCATCGCGGAAGATGATTTTGTTCGAAAAATAAGCATCCACTTGCTGTTGTTCCATAATCCATTCAACGAACTCTCTTCGCTGTGTGTGGGCATTTTTAATAACCCTGAACTGTCAGCTGTCACGCTGTCTTTTTTTTCTCGTTGGCAACACTTTACCGCACAAATGGCGCTAAATTTAAATCTTGCGTGAATTTTTGGACACCCTGTAGTTATAAATATATTTTCGGAAATATTTTTTCATGAAAATCTATAGGGAAAATAAATATTTCGGTAGAAGTATACGTGTTCTTTCTTCCTTCTAATTCAATTCTAAATATGATTAACTTACTTTAAAATATTATACAACTTAATTTTAATTTTAATAGAATTAACAAACACTTTAAATTTTCTTGTTTAAAAAGCAAATCTTGAAATCCGAATTTTCAATACATTCAGGAATGTAGGTAGATTACTTTCCAATTTTCATTACTTTAATTATTCAAATTAAGTAAAGAAACATTTAATTGAAATTTAGATATTAATTTTCCTTTCAATATATTTTATATACAAGTAATACACCTTTTTAATGAAAGATGAACAAGAATAGCTCCACTAGGTATATATGTTTGATGGGAATTTGTGAAATTTTGGCAATATCTGGACGCATATCGTTTTATTCAATTCTAGTTAGTAAGGTATGAGAATGAAAAAATACCCATCCACAACAAATACAGAAAAGACTATTTCTTGTGGTACTTAATGGATACGTAAGGTGGGAAACAATAATGGGCAACTAAAGATTCCAGTTCTGTCAACTGTCACACTAACAAACGCGACAGTTAGATTACTGTGACAAATATAGGATAAACACATCCGAAAATATGCACAAGTATTTGAAAGCACTGGAAAAGTACATGGAAACGAACAAATAAAACAAAGTTTCCAGGGAGATTAATTTCCACTCTTTATATTTTACATGTACTTTTTATAACTTTTTGGATGGCTAGAATGCGTGACGGTGTTCATTTGAATTTTTGCCAGGAACCTTCAAATTTAATAGGAGAACTGACGACATGACATGGCAGAATTAGATTGAGGACGCGCAGTTTAATAGGGCCTTAAAATTTACGAGGATCGGGAACTTTATCAAGAGCTTGTGAATGTAGAATAAAGAACGACGTTTTGTATGCAATGAATTGGCTGTAGTGTGAGTGGATCCAAAATTATAAGGAGAAAGTCATTTTTCGCCGTCTTATTCATAGCAGATTATACAAGGCATTAAATAGTAAATGGAATTGAAATAATGAAACGAGTGTCTGGAGACTTAGCCTTATAACATACACAGCACTTACTGAAAAATGGGAAAATGTACTTCGAAATATGCGCAACAGACGGGATTATGTTACAGTAGTTAGTGTATCAATTATTTTTTCTTAATGTACATTTAGCTTCTACACTTCTTTTTCTTTCAATTCCTTAGAATCGGCATTCTTTAGAAAACATCGATGCTTGTGTATTGAAATTCTTTCACACCCATTACTAGCTTGACAAGAAGACAACCAGCTGTAAAGTTGAATTCAGGAAAACATGTGTACTGATTTAGTTTTTGTATTTCACGAACTGTTAAATTTTGAAAGAATTAACTTTTTTTAGGTTCTAGATGCGAAGCAAAAGGAAAATTTTTCTAGTTGTGCGAATTTTTATGTAGTAGATTATGGTATAAAATAAATTTTATATAATAAAACATTATACACCACTATATAAAATATATATTTAATAAAATCCTTATTTTTGTGAGACTTGTGAACGATGAAAGCTCCTAAAAAAAGGGCAATTCTATTTTCTAGAAAATTCTTTCTTTGTTATCGTCCTGAAAAACTGCAGGCAGAATGAGAACAAGTAGCTCTGAATACTAATAAAATCATTCCTGCTAACACAATTCTTTCTGATTCTAAAATATAAGTGAAAATAACTTGATTTAGCCAGTTGAGCAAGTACCGCACTTAGTTTTGGTATACATTTCCTGGATGCTTGGTTTCATTCTTTGGGAATGTATCAGAGAGAATTTAATTCATTTTCTGAATTAACGGATCTTGGCTGTGGTTGTTATTCAAGAAGGGTTTTCCTAAAGGATGCGACACTTGTTTTCCATCTTTAAGCGAAGATTTCTTATGAATTTATAAATGTGTAAGTGGGGAAGTTCGACATCTTCAACACCTCACTTACATGTTTAAAATGTCAGTAAACCTTAATAAATGTATGAACAAAATGTAATTGACTGGAGTTTAATTTGAGGTAACAAATGATTTCATTTTAAAATCAAACCAACTCGCTCTTTTTGTGATCCTTCCTGCATATTTTAAGAATTTCATTTGAATATACTAACATTGTCATAGTACAAAAAAAAATCATTTTGATTAGCAGGCACTTTTTTTTTGCACATTTCAAATAGGACTTGTGGAGGTGCAACTTATTTTCAAGAATATCATAAATGTGGAGTCGGTGGAAAATTTTAATGGGAATATTATTTTTCATACAATTCATAAACCATATTGATGGCTTATGCGTGTAATATATTTAGATAAGACATAAATACAGTTCTGTGTTTAGATAAGACAATCACCACTGCTAACTCCCATGCAAACGGAGATCATCCATTGAATTAATCACATAAATCTAGTTTCTATCAAGCTCGTCTCGCATTTCATTCGATTAGGTAGATACCCCCACTGAATTATGAAGTTGGTCAATTTCCACTATAATAATGAGGAAGAAGATGAGATCAATAGTAACTAAGGGAGATTCTATATTACAGAAGATATTATAGGGTAGTATTAGTGCTTATTGATTATCTAGACCGACAGTATGATCAAAGTTCACTTCTCTGGTCATCTAGAGAAGATTTATCAATGACATGTTAAATGTTCAGGGCAGTTATATATCATGAGGCTGAATGTCTTGCAATTTTTAGGATATACGAGTATGTTAATCTATAATGAATCTAGAACATATAAAGAAAACGTTAGTAAGATAATTGCGCTGAAAATGCGAAATATAGGTTGAGTGGAATTTGAGATTTAAAAATTTTTCAAATCAATGCTTTCGTATTCAAATACTTCACATTTTAAATCACTTTGTTTCAGGTAATAAGCAATTGAAATATCATAATAAAATACAATACATTTAAATAATAGAAATTTTGTGGTGATTATGAAATATGTTAAGCGGTATAATAGGTTATAATATAATGCGTCATTAATATATTAGAAAGAATTCACTCAATAGCCTGAGGCATATCTGTGAATTTCCCCGAGTTTTCAGAACAGGTGTAGATAACCAACATAAATTTTCAGGTTAATAAGACCATTCAGTCTTGTTTTATTGTTACGTGCATGCATGATGATTCAATAACTGTGAAATAATGTATCCCTTACAGAGTCTTCTTTGTTTTTCCTGAAATAAGACGGAAGAGTTATTCTCTACTTCGTACTATTCTGGTCCAGTGATGCTGTTGCTTTGTTCTTCTTAGCTACATCTACTTGTTTTTGTTGGTCAGGAATGGTGTCCTTCAGTAGTTGAATCTATTACACCACCATTTCGGATAGTCGTACGATTAGTGTGTTCGGATACGTGTCCTGGTAGTCTCTTCTTGTGGTGAGCAAATAATCCAACAAAGAATCCTGAACAATATGTATATTGTTCAGGATTCTTTGTCTGCCTCTCGCATTGATCACTTGTTACGGCCACTGTTTTACCACGTTGATTTGATATTGTGCACGACACCATTCCTGGTATACTGAAGACACTATTACAAGTCTCTACACTAATAAGAAACTGAATATTCTGACTGCGTCTCTAGTTCCCCATCACAATTCCCTGTTCAAAACATTTATTTCTCTTTCTGTCTCTCTTGCGCACGCGAACCAGATTCCCAGCCTGAAGGGAGGACTCATACATATATACATCTTCAAGGCCCACCTTTGCTAATTGGATTGTGGGGGCAGCAGCTGCAAGAAGAACTTCCAATGGTCACGATCCTCCGCCACCAAGCTCAGGTGTTCTGGTGGGACTCCCAAACCTGTTCCACCCAAGGTTTTGGATATAATCTATCCAGCGAGTCCTTGGCCTTCCACGTGGCCTCTCACCCTCTGGCTTGATAAACAGGGCCTGCTGGGGGAGCCTTTCTTGTGGCATTCTGACCAGGTGCCCGTACCAATGTAACTGTGATCTCTCAACACGGAGAAGCAACGGTTGAGTATTGAGAGTTTCCCGAATTGCAGAGCTTCTGACTCTGTCCAGTCTTGTCAGCTCTGCAACCCCTCGAAGGAACCTCATTTTTGGAGGGCTCATTTTTGGGGGAAATTAAATGTAAAGGTTCTTTCCCTCTTCATTTCGAAAAATGTTTTAAAATATGTTTTAATAATTAAAATATAACTTTCCTGGTTTCCAATATCACTATTATTGGCATCTTCTTAACTTTTTCTGGATATTTTCCGTTTCTAACAAAAACATCTTGTCTTTGTGGAAATGGAATCTGTGATAAGAACTGGAATGTGTTGCTTAACATTAAGATTTTAATGAAGCAGATTGAGAAGCAAATGCCTTGTAAATTATGTACTAAATTGGTCGGTGAGTAGTGTGAAGTGTTTTCATGAAGATCTGTTCAGTTAATGTGATCCCCACGAATATTCAGGAAGTCGACAAATACTACTAAGCGGAGATTCACCTATTCACCATTTTTTTCCAAGTACGATGTTTGATGCTGTTCATAACAGCTTTAGTTTAATTTCGTTACTTGTAATGCCAATTTCAGTTTGTTATTCTTCGCTTTAAAGTAGAACTTCTTTCTACTCCTTCGTCTCGTATAACTTTTCTCTAGTCTCACAGGTACAGCGCTTTGGTTTTATTTTTTTGTTCTCCTTTGGAGACTCCTTTTCTGATAAACGAATTTAGTCTTAATTTTCACTATTTATTGTCTAAAATCAGTAAATAATTACATCTTTAGAAAGAATGTTTTTACACCTACATGTGTGCTTAATTATTTAAGGGATTGATCTTTCTAATTATCTCGATATTTAAATTTAAATAGAACGATTTTAATTGACAGAAAAGATCATTTGTCTTTCATTTGAACATCAATGAAAGAAAACAGAAAAGCCAATTGCATAAAAGTGAAGTAAGAGGGCAAAATGTAATTAATTCAAATGACTTATCAGACGCATAGCAACTGACATTATCTATTTCAGCCCTTGCAAATTCGTGCATATTTTTCATTCACACAACACGCATGATGTGTTATATTTGCAAAACTTTAATGACAACTTTTACCAAACATCGAATCAACAGATTTAGCTAGTTGTCCCCTTGCGGCAACGCCCTTCTATCATCAAAGACATGCCAATCTAGAAAAGTTTATAAACTAGGAACTAGAAAAATATCTTCAAGTTTAAAACATTTTATCCTCGAAGGCAGAAGAGATTATTCATTTTCTTTTTTTTTTCAAAGATTTTGCTGACTTGAATGCAAAATATTTCTTCGAAGTAATGTTTTTTTGCGAGGGAGGCAGAGAACTCACCTGGTCCTCCTTATGTTGTATTGAAATTCAACTCCATACTGACAAAGTCGCTTATATCGACGATAGCATTCGCAGATGACATTCCTGACAGGCACATCAACTTTTTACCGCTACAGTTCTAAGGGAGAATAAGACGCGTACAGACATACTGGTGAAACACGAGAGATATATTGCAGTCACGTGCTTATACCGAACCCTCGAGATGATATTAGGATCAGAAAAAAAACTTTCAAGAAAAAGTGACACGTGCGGGAAAGGAGGGACAGAAGACAAGCAAACCAAACCATATTGAACAACTTTTGCTGGTAGATTCATCGTTCTTTTTTTATTCATTTTTAGACGAATCTTGCAATTGTAGAAGTATCGCAATCTCCTCGTAATGTTTCCGTTGTAATGGCAAATTGTTTTCAATCAACGGAGCACGCTTATTTATTTTAACATGAGCATCATTAAATGACTGCACGTATATCGTGCGTGGGTGTAAATTATTAACATTACTTCGCTTCTTTCCTTCTATCATTTTCTCGAAACTCACGTTGACATTGAAAGAAGGAAGATTTGTATAATTGCCCCAAGTCACCACAAAAAAATCGAAATTAAATGAACAATGTTTGTAAAACGATACAAACTTCATCCATTTTCTTCCCTGAAATCCCACTTCGAAGAAAAGGGATCACAGATAAACGTCGGTATTTTAAAGAAAATATATAAAGTCTAATTTTGGATCTTATTTTCTTTCACTTTTTCTGGTCAGTGTTCACCCATAACCACGAACTCATCCGCGGTTAGCATGCTGTTTTGTAAAGTCTTTAAACTAGGATTTAAAACCAACATCAATTAGTTCAGCTTAAAAATTGAAGACGGCATGACGACACTGAGATTATTTTCACTTGTAAAACTTAGACTTAGTTATTCAATGTTCCTCATGTTCTTTCCGTTCGGATTATTTCCTTTCTGTTTAGCGTTATACGTCTTAGCTTCAGATTATCGGGACCATGTTTCAAACATTAACCGTTCGATATACTTCATACGTAAGATTTTCCGTAAGTGACGTTGCATTTCAGGTTATGTCAACCTTAGGGACCTCTTCAAAACAAATCATGCGAAATAACTCTCATCTGAACACTACTTATGTAATTCGCTAATGTCACTCCTGCTGTAGAGATTTTTCACTGAAAAATTCGACACGGTGGACTCCATGCGATTCTTCAGTCATTTAAAGACCGCTTCAGCTACCACGGGGAAAACACCTGATTAACTATTGACAGGGACCCATCAAATCGAGCATACATGCGATAAGAGGTGCAACCATCTTTTTTATAGCGTAGCCTTTGTCACGAACGTAGATGAGGAGATACCAAAGACACGAGACTTCTCTAATTCTTCTCTGAGACTTCTCTAAATAAAAGTTCAGTAAGTTATTTGTTGAAGATATCTGAGCAAACTGTAGTGTTTTATTGAATTTATCGATCTCTTCTTTAGTGGATGTTAGAGATGGAGAGAAAAGTAGTAGAGTAAATCGATGATAAAGTCAAGTTGTCTGTAATAGGTTTTCGCTGTATTCCCTCCGATAACAAGGATTTTGCATTTCTATTCAGAAAACAAGAGATCCCAAGCAACTTTAATCTGTAAGTAAAAAATTTCATCTCTTTTGCTAGAAAACATTTTCAATTTTCACGTGAGAGGCAGTTTGTTATTCAACGCAATGCGCTTCGTTGCCATGACAACAATAGTAAACACATTAAAATCCTTTAAATGTCTGCTATACAAAGCAGACATTTAAAGGATTTAAACTTTTCGTGAATGCGATCACATATAGTAGAGAATTATAGCAAACAAATGCGCAACTAGTCTACACATTTCATGAAAAAATAGATGCGACTATTATATTTTTCTTCATTTACATACTACCGTCATATAATATAACGCTTTCATATGTGTCCAAGGTCAGTTGGGAGCGTGATCCACACCTCACCTGTTTATGCTGACAACAGGTAGATAGTGATAGTTAATTAGAATTTTATTCGGTTCTGAAACTTTTTTTTTTTTAAATTCAACTTAGGGTTTTTCTAGAGTAAAGTTCAATAAATGTCGCCTAATTTGAACGTAGTACATAGTCTATAAGAATTTTATAATCGTTTAATTACTTCGTTTTTATAAGTGTGAAAAATGGCTGCATCATGTGAATATTAATGGCATATTAGAGAAGATATTTCAGATAGACGTGAAGATCGAACCGCATCTCTAGATGTTGAACAAAGCTCATTGAATCAAATAGAAGCACCAGATGCATACTCAACGGAAAGCAACATATTATAATTAATAGCTTTAATGGAACGTGCACACTAGGCGTATTAAAATAACTTTCACGGTTTACATATGTAACAAAAATTATATACAATTTATTGAAAAACTCCATATATTTCATCCAACATGACGCTGATCTCGTTAGGAGACAGACCGTTAACTACATTCAAAACACTAATCACAATAATGAGTAATAAATAATGCGTACATTAGCTTGTGACTCAGTCGCAGCTGAAGTATATGATTACACTGTGAGAGTTCAATGGAACAATTGAAGTTAGCAAAAAATGGCAAAATCCTAGAAGATTCATAACCTATCTGGAAACTATACAAAGTCAAATAAGTTCCATTTTCGAGCTATTGAATTCGATCGCAGATTTGCAGACCGTGAATATTGTAGTGAGAACAAAAGCAGTATAAAAATTTATTGCTGCATTGTGTTTCCATCGTGTAACTTTATAGTTCTGAGTAAAGTCCATAAATAAATCAACTTTTCCATTGGTTCTCTTCAAGTGATATATTTATGGATACAAATGACAGTACTATGGATGCATAAATCATCTCTCTCTCTCTCTCTCTCTCTCTCTCTCTTATTTATGAGTGTTCTTTAAATGTTTTTTCACGTTCCATGTTATTGCAAATAAGCGAGCATTTACGGTATAAAAGTGTAGTAGATACGATGCCGAAGTATTTCTCAGACTTTTAGTTGAATGAATTTGACAAAGCTGGAGTCACCTCAAAACAGATGAAACACAATGATGTCTCTATTGGGCGCTATTGTCGTATATTCACTCCTTCCTTTCCAGTAAGAGATCAGTTGAATCACGAATAAAGAGACTTACGGATGTCTGTGAGAAGGACAAAAGGACGCCTGCAAAACGGGGAAAGATTTATGAAGTTGTCGCTAACCAATTGTATTCTAAATCTTTCGGCTTGGTTGCACAGTTCATTTTCTCATTTCGAGACGGCAGAACTATAAGCGTAAGATTACTGGTGAACATGGACTACAGAGCACACTCTATCACTTTAACAATACTCTTACTTCGATTGTTTTGTTCGTTGTGTGCTTGGAGATTAGTTAGATTGTCGCGTGCTATAAAAGAACGTGATTCACATGTTAATTATTTGCCTCGTTGGAACGCTTATAGCGTTCTGTCACAGCAGCAGCAGATGCGTATTGATGTGTTGCAGAATGTTGAGCAAGCAGAAAGAAAACCACATAATTGCATAAAGGAGATCTACATACAAAAGCTCTTATGTGAATAGAACATAATGCCTGTCTGAGCAGACGAAAGAAATTATATCATTTGAAAATGAAGGGGGATGGCGAAAAAACTAGTTATCGAAGAAATAAGAGGAAAACCTTTTAGAAAAAATAATTTATTATTATTAAAATGTTATTCAAAAACTTACGCAGCAAAGATACAGTGTTTAATTATGACTGCTGAGGGATGAAAGGCATCACTATTATGCTATTTTACTGATTTTACTTATTTTTAAAGACGTTTCAAGAACGACTTCGATTGCCAGAATATGTAATAAAATGGTTGCATTTGTTTGATGACTAAATTTAATGAAGCATTGTTGCCATCTTTCCATAGAAAGAATAGAATCTGCGTTTACGAGGTGGTATGAAAGAACGAAATATGCGAGTCATTTTATTGATAAGAAACTCAACAATTTTAAATAATTCTGCATTGAAGACTAAATATCATTCTTTGAAGTGTAGTTGAGAAATATGTGGACAAAAAAGTCCAGCACAATCCTAAAAATATTAGTACTGTGGTAATTTGCATTCCAGATGGACGAAGGTTCCCATGCCTATTATTAGCAATACACTCTTTGCTTCCCTTCCTGAATTCTTTACTGTTCTGGTGGATTATATAATCGGTGTGTGTTAGCTGGTTAACGGATATTTATAGATTTTTCTTTATTGTAATTTTTATCTTATTGTAAAAGTTTCAGTTACATATTTGGCTGTAACAAATATGACCACATTGCCACCAATCGGTGAGAGTGATCATAGGATCTTAACTTGGGAGGTGGCTAAAGGTGTAGAATTCTCAATTAAGACAGGGTACATGTGGAATTATCGGGCTGGAAAGTATGACAAGCTTAGGAGTTTGATTGGTTCAGTGCCATGGCATGTATAACTGCAAGGACTAGAAGTTGATAGTGCATGGGAGGTAGTTAAGAAGTGCTTTCATGAAGCAATGGCTGACTGTATACCTAGAGTCCGAATAATAAATCAGGTAGGGGTTAAATGGATTAATAACACCATTAAGCTTGAGTTGCAAAAAAAGAAACAACTATGGAGGGAATTTAAGGAGAAGGGTGACCGGCAGGCACATGAACGGTATAAAGCGCAGGCCAGAAGGGTGACGAGTGTGGTAAGAAAAGCAAAAAAGGATTACGAAAGAACATTGGCCATGCAGGCTAAAGAGAATCCTAAACAGTTTTTTAGATATGTAGCAAGTAAAAGGAAAAATGTACATGGCAGATTGATTTTAAAGAATGCCGATGGTAGGGAGGTAACTGAATCAGTTGAGATAGTTGAGTTACTGAGTGAGCACTTTCCAAAGTATATCATCCAGGTGGTGACATTGCAGAAACGAATAAACCAGTAGATTATACTGGAATTGTGGTTAATGAAGTGGAGGTGAGTAGTCTATTGCATAACCTCAATGACAATACATCTGTGGGATTGGATGGTATACCAGCTCGTGTTTTACGAGAAGCAGCTAATGAATTGTCAGTACCCTTGACCATTTTGTTTAATTTGAGTCTCGGGTCTGGGTTAGTCCCGAGCGGGTGGAAAGAGGAGAAAATAGTTCCACTGCATAAAGGTGGTTCCAAGACTGCTGTTGTAAATTACCGACCGATTAGCATATCAGGAATCATTGTCAAGGTCTTAGAGAAATTAGTCAAGAAAAGAATACAGGATTGGATAGATGAAAATGGGATATTGTATGGGGGACAACATGGTTTTGTGAAGAGTAGATCATGCCTCAGTAACTTGCTCACGTTTTATAACACAGGGACGGCTGAATTGGATAGGGGTAATGGGTTTACAGTGATACTACTGGACCTTTCTAAGGCCTTTGATAGGATACCACATGGAACCCTAATCAGTAAACTGGAGCAGATGGGTATAGATATAGGGTTGGTGAGATGGATAAGAGGGTGGTTGAAGGAGAGATATCAAAGATTGGTTTATTCAGGAGTGGAGTCTAAAAGACGTCTTGTGACTAGTGGAGTGCCACAGGGCTCTGTTCTTGGACCACTGCATTTCAATTAGTTCATCAATGATATTGGAAAGGATCTGAGAGGAAGTGTTCACTTGTTTGCTGATGATGCAAAGTTGGGTAGAGCAATTGTGAGTGCACAAGATGTCAAAATTTTACAGGATGATTTGGATAGTTTGGAGGACTGGGCTAGGAAAAATGGATGTCAATTTAATGTGGCAAAGTGTAAGGTTATGCACTTTGGGGTGAAACGAATAGCAGCAGTATATCGCATTGGTGGAATCATACTCCAGGAGATTGATGAGGCCAGGGATTTGGGAGTGTTGGTGGATAGGGAGTTGAAGTTTAGGGGGCACATTGCAAAAGTATCTAAAACAGCTCACCAAATCACTTGGCTTCTGAAAAATACTTTAACATGCAGAGACGAACAAGTTGTTGTTCCTCTGTATCGAGCCTTGATAAGACCCCATCTGGACTTCTGTGCCCAGCTATGGACACCAGGGTTTCTTCGTGACGGGGAGGAAGTGGAGAGGGTCCAGAGACGAGTGACCAAGATGATAGCAGGTCTGTGGAATGAACCTTATGAGAATAGGTTGAAGATTTGTGGGTTGCAGAAATTGGACGATTGGCGAAGGAGGGGTGATATGATTGAGACATTCAAATTACTGAAGGGTTTTTATAAGATTGATCCAGTAGATATTTTTGAAAATATGACTGGTGGTGGGAGGACTAGGGGCCATGCATGGAAGCTGGGCAAGAGCGTGGTTGACAAAGGTGTTAGAGCTAGGTTCTTTACTTGGAGAGTGGTAAATGAGTGGAATAAGCTTCCAGAGTCTGTTGTGGGTGCTACGACCGTGAATGAGTTCAAGGCAAGGTATGATAGATACTGTGTGAATGTTGAATAGTTGTTCTTGACATGATGTTAGGGCCTCCCTCGATGAGTCTATCGACTCCTTGGAGTTTCCAGGAACAATAATAATAATAATAATAATAATAAATAATAATAAAATATAACTGCAAGGAAACTGCGTGGAATAAGCTGCCATTCAATTTCTCTTGAATGTCAGTTTATTTCACGTACTTCCACACTAATAAACTTATATGGAATGCGGAACTGTGTCAAATAATCCTGTGTTAACCGATTGAACACGATTGACTCTGAAATATAATCCGCTTAAACTGAGCAGCAAAAATCAGTTATTGTCATTCCATCCAAATTTTATCTAGAAAATTATAAGTGTAAATAATATCGTTTGGTAACAGAAACTGGATGAGTTATTCTACCTAAAAATGCTACACATTCTTGAACCCATACAGTTCCTTCGATTCTGTTAGCTGTGCAACTGTATTAGTTTGTATTCTATTCAAAAGTTTCTGGTATATCAACCAAATACCTCTTTCAATTCGAACATCATCCGAGTGGACTCCCTTTCTCAGTATGCAGTTCTTCAATCAAGTATTGAGCATTTGTTTGAAGTGCAGGAAGGCATAAAATTGCATTTATAGCTTAACTTTCAACTTTAAACATTCTAAATTAACTGAGAGCTTTTATCATTTTAAACTTAACAAACCAACCAAGGCGATGAATGAATACATGCTTTTCGATTTCCTCTATAACCTTACCTGCTAGTCACACGTGCATGATGATCGCTATCGTAGAGGAAAGTCAGTAAGTTTTCACTCACCGACTTACATCGCCATTGAGTTTGGTTGCTCCTAATGTTTTGTTGAAAAAGTATTGCGAAAAAATTAATGGTGGTTTAATTCCATATTCCATGAATCTAGAAATCCTATTTTCTGAAATCAACCGTTGTAAAAGTTTAGGGATGAAGGAACTTACATTTTTTCTTGAAAGATTCGTACGGCTTCTTAGGGACTTCTTGAGGAAATCTGATTTAAAAATTGAAAGCAGATGGAATTGAAGGGGAGAGCAGAATAAAGTACTGTTGTCTGCAAAAGAATGTTGGATGTTTGCGTCTTGTGTTTTAACAACCTTAGTGAAAAACTGAGAAGTGATGAATTGCCTGTGTAGTGGAATAGGACAGGGCTCATTGAAGTACCCGTGGAAAAGCAGAGCTCGAAGTGACAGTCTGTGAGATAGTGGTTGAAATGAGTCGTCGTACAGAAAGTATCGTTTTGAGAGGGAAAATTAGTTTAAAGACTGAGGAAGTAACCGATAAAATGTATTTTTCCAGGAAAGGTTAGCTTAAATGCAAGTACAAAAAGAGACTGAATGAATTGCTCCACAGATTCCTGTATAATCAAACGTAAGCAAATGTAAATTGAGATTTCTGTGCAAGATGTTCACAACACTGGTTGTAAAGTTGAAACTTTTGTGTATTGCAAGGTTTATCAAATGTGTCGGAGGAATGGAATGTTATGGCTCGGTTTTAATGATGAGTGAAAGATAGGAGAAAGTGGGAGGGTGATAGAACAGAGAGCTAGGGCACGCTTTTATTGATGATGAAATTTTCATCATCAATAAAAAATATATATTTTTAAATCGCCAAGATATTCCTTTACAGTTGATATTTTTGTTACTATTCTCTTTTAAATTAGCTTATTTTTATTCTAAATTTATTATAGTTATCAAGATTTATTAAAAAAACCTTGCTAATTAACTATAATAATCTCTATATATAATCGTGGCAATTTGTATTTGAAAAAATTTAATACACCAATAGTTTTATTTAATAGCATTCGTTACTATTTCTAACATCGATATAAAATTTATTGCCGGCTGAACTTCATGAGAAGTTGATTCGGAAACAAAAAATCCTGGGAGGGTAATAGATGGCACTGCTGTAGCCAATGAAGTTCTAACTGAGGCTCGGCTATTGCTGTTACCCACTTGCCATGATCAGAGCTTTATAGCTCAATAACACCTTATCCCTACACTGTCCTCTACAGATAACGGGGAAGATAAAAAGCATTCTTACTTCGCCCCTTTAAGCCAGTCCTTATAAGGACTAAAGAAAATTTATTGCCAAGTTTATTGTTTTTAACGTGATTCCTTAGTTTATGTTATTATCTTCATTTTCATTGTGATTAATTTTGGGTAACGGGTGGCAATGCTGTAGTCAATGAAATTTTAGCTAAGGCTCGGTGCCGTTACCCCGCCATGACCAGAGCTTATAGCTCATTAACATCCTATCCATACATTTTCTTCTACAGATAACGAGAAGTATGAAAAGCATTCTTGCTTCGCCCATCTAGCCAAAAAGGAAAAAAAAAAGTTTATTGTTTTTAACGTGAGATTCATTAGCTTATATTATCTTCATTTTTGTTATTTTCATGTATTTCCGTTTTCGAATATAATTTACAATAGTCTTCTGTTGACTGGTTGTATGACTGTTCTCACGGACTGTATGCATCTCTATATAGCAGAAAAAAAATGTTTAAGCAACCACAATAATGTGTCCTAAAAGCAATAAATAAGAAATAAACTAGAATTATTTCAAAGATATGAAAGATATGAAAGAACGCTTACTCAAATAAGTCTGGAGAAGAAGATGATGATGCTTGATAAAGTTGATGGAAGCAGGAAAAGAGGAAGACCAAGAATTGGATGGGTGGATGGAGTTAAAGAAGCAACTGGAATGCGCCTGGAAATTCTGAAAGATATGGCCAGGGACAGATCTGAATGGAGAGCATATGTTCATAAAGTTACCAGGAGTCGAAAACGACTCGATGGGACATAACACAAAACTCGAATAGGACAGACTTTCCATAGAAGTAAGTTCACTTATGGAATGCAAAAGCATTGTTAGACTTGAGCTTTTGGCTTAATGATATATTAATATTTTTTTTCTTCGATGAAGTTTAAGATTTCCTTCCAGGAACATTTTTTTCTTTCTTAAATTGCTTTTCAGGATATATCTATTATATATGTATTTTTATGATTCTCAAATGTGGGGATTTTAATTTTTTTTAATTGGAAAGTTTCTAAATAAAAAAACATTTTTGGGATCTGTTTTTAAAATTTTCGGCAGTCATAATTTTCTTTTTATCTGCTTCAGAACTTTTCCTATAAATTACTGTACTTTAGATTTACTTAAAGGAGAGTCACGGTGTACTAACAGTGATCTCTCTCTTTTTTCCATGTTGGAAATAACTATACAGTTGTTACTGCGAACATTTTACTTCGAATTTCCCAAATCCAATCATTACAATTATTTAGTATTTTAATGTAAAGACATCACTACCATATTAAGAAACTTGTTTGGTGTATTTGCTAACAGTTGACGTTATTAACATTGAAAAGTATGTAGCGGCAATGTTATGTTTCTTTTATTTCATTTTAATATGTGGCGTTGGGGTAACTTTTTTTTAAGTTTACCATGTAAAAGGTGGATAGAATTGAAGTAGGAAAATGGGAGGATTTTGGTATGTTGTACTTTTTCTGAAAACCCAGGTGAAAAATTCTTTATGGAGTTTTAGAATTCAATCGAACTGTAATTTGTTGTTTATATTTATGTGAATACAGTATTTACATATTCAGCGTTTCAATTTTAAGCAAAGACAAAAAAAAGCTACCTTTTGGTTAGAAAGATCTCGGTTTCGAACACAATGCATCTTTATCTGGATGTATCAGTTAAAGATAAACACCGTTTTTTTTTCTCTCAGAATCAGAAAAACCGGCTACGCAGCAATTTTCATACCAACGTATACTCATAGCCATAGAGCTAACCATTTTAATCCAGAAACCATGTTTAATATTGATCGGTTTTTTTATTTACGACAGAAGCAACTCTGTCTCTAAGGTCAGTGGATTATGTTAATTGCGTGTGCTCTTATGGCCTTGTAGTCAGTTTTGCTGGAAGGAAAACCCTGCCAGGGAATGAGACCACATCGATATGATTAGGAAATCCAAGGATGTTTACAGGTCCTGTGCACTGAAGGAATTGTTTAAATTAGAAATGATGAAAGACAAAAGTGGCTGATTTATTTATTATTGAAAACACTTCCATTAATCGAAAACAGAAGAAATTGGAATACGAAAATCGCTCAAATTCATTCATTCATTCTCAAAATAAAAGGACTATATTTCAATGCGTAAGCAAATAATAGTACTGTATTTTCATCCCTATTAACATCGACTTCCGCTTGAATTATCGGAAGAATGAGATCTATTCTCGTATCTGTAGAGATTTATACAGTTACAATGCAGAAGACAGTTTCTTTGTAAAAAGGAAACCTGAATCTATTTTATGGATTTCTATGTCAAATATATTCTAAAAACAACAGATTTACTCGAAATTGCCAGACACACACGCAGACGCAGGAAGTAATCAGAAGTGTTCTCACGCGCTTTAATTTAGAACATTTTGCAACAGCAGAATAATCTTCCTAATAGGAAAATGCCTTACCAGTGGCATGAATAGGTAAAAAAACCTGCGATGTTAAGAAAGCTATCACATAAACTTTTTTCTGTACAAAATTCTTTACACTTTACAAATTAATTTTGGATAGAAGTTGGTAAAATGTTGACTTTTGAAATATTTATAGCTTATCATTGACTTTTGGTTAACGCAAATATAAGAGCCAATTGCTAGCAAGAAATGAAACGTCCAGCAACAAACTACTTTCAAATTAAATTATAGAACGTTTATACATTTCATTCAGAAGAACCTCGTTATATGAAAGTGGATATTGCGCTGGTCCTACTAGCATATGTACCTATAATTGGGATTATAGAGAACACATATAAGCCTTAAAACGATATTAAAGTTTAACAGTATTGCTAACTGAAAAACGATTTATTTTTTCTTGGTATAGATTTTGAAATTCATCCCCATACTTTTTACTTATTAAGACCAAGACTCAGTGTGCAATGAATCTGCCTTTGGCCTTACTACCAGAAAATGTTCTGCTCTCACTATAAATGAGAATAAGATATTTTTGGATTCTAAAAATTCCTCTGAGTAATCATATATAAAATATCTCTACTAAACCATCACACTTCCATATGAGTAAGAAGTTCGTCAAATTCCATATCCTCTTCTTTTAAAAGTAATTTAAATAATCGATGTTGAATTGATGCAGCTCTTATTGAATTTATAATTTTCGTCAGTGTTTTTGTATTACTTGTTGAAAATGTATTGCTTTTGCACATAACATTTCTTTGTGGATAATGCAATGATATGATGTAAATTTTGGGAATGAACGGTCTTGTTTACATAATGCAATAAATCTATGTTTTGTTCATTTCATTGCCGGAGCCCCGTTGGTTGTAACTGCGTCATTATTCTGGTCATTATTTGACCAGCAGTGAATTTAGAGCAATTCACAATAAAATTATTCTTAATATTTGATATGTAGATAAAGATTCTAAATAGATTAGAATCAGTCTTGGTAATCACAAGGAAGTTGAAATAAGAAATATCAGAAGAGGGAGGAGAGGAATGTTCAAAACTTATTTGGATGACTGATTGCATAATAATGAAGTTTTCGTAACTGTCAGTTGTAACAGATCGATAAGCCCAAGAGAATTCCATTCAAAACAAAATATTACGGACTACATTTCACACTTAAATTCCATTTCCTTGTAAAGTTTGGAATATTTCCTAGTTTAATAAATTTTATTATAGATCCAGTTAGACGTACATAGTAACAAACACAAAAGAAGAAAAATATTGCAATTACTGTTACTAGTAGGAGATTGTGAATTCCATATCGCGAAGTTTTCAATATATATATAAGGTGGAGATCGTGGCCTGAAGTTCTCTTAGTACAAACAGGTTTAAAGGACCATCCCTCTTTATAATTTACAAATTCCTCTGCTAGCTCAATACAAATCATCCTAATGATAGATCTGGTCTTTTGTCTTTATAAAAAGATTTCTACATATGATAAATAGTAAATATTTTCTTATTTGGAAACGTTATTAAATTCCATGTACAAAATCTTCTGACAACTTCGGATTTTTTTTTAAAATGACATACAGCTTCGATCCATCATTTTTCTAGAAGATAAAACAGCCATTTTATATCACCTTCGTTGAATATCTATTTTTCAGTGGTGGCTGGAGACACGTTCCTGATAAGATTGATACTCCCAATTTGAACAGCGTAGTTTAAAAGGCGGAATCACGCAAAAAATGTTTTTTATGTAACGTTGAAGAGGAAATGCGAAGCACTCTATCTAAGAAAGTATATGTCTTATCGATGATAAATACTTTTTTTTTTCAACCTCATTGATTTTTCGTCTTTTCCAGTAAAAGAAAAGAAAACTAACTACTCCAAGAAACATAAATAGCGCTATACTATGATACAAGAGGATGAACCTATATGAATGTTGTGTTTGTCTGCACAAAAATAAGGCAGATCTACGTGAATACTATGTTTATCAGCACAGGGAATAATGTTGCGCCTATGTGAAGTGTGTCCTGATGCACAAAAAGCGAGTCTGAGCCTTTATGTTTCGCTGCACGATGAATGAGACTAAGCCTGTATGAAAAGTGCGTTCAGTTGTTCGAAGATTGAGCAGTCTACATATCTATACAATTACCAATACATTCATTCTCATCTCTCCCTAGAACATGAAGACAATTTAGACCTTCAGATATTTTGCAGCTCTTACGTCAGTATAAACGAAACTACAGATATGGATGGAAGTGTGCATTGAATGTTTGAAATGTTGACTTGGGTAGAACTAGGTATTGTCTGTCGCGTTCTTTCTTTTATTTTCATTCTTTTGCGTTTTGCAGATAAGGTGAATGAAACAAACTTGGACAACATAAAGGTACTGGAATAAAATTCAATCACTCTTGAACATGATAACGCTATCCGCAGATCATTAGCTAAAGTATCATGCATTGTACTCGGAAAGTGAAAAATATAGTTTTGTTACATTTAGTGCTTTCTGAAAATATAAATGTTTTATTTAACATTTGGGTGTTTAGAAACAAATTTTTATAATAGCGAAGTGAAATTGTTTTAAGGAGCAGGTGCAGTTTTAATTTCCATGTTCAGTTGAAAAATATGTGAAAGAACTCTGTCCATAGTATGTATATTGCTATTGAATCAGAAATAAACGGAGATTTATAGGCAGTTCCTACTAAATATTCAAAACAGTGCTTAAACAATGGCTACAAACAAAAATCACTAAACAGCAAAATATGTGTGTGTTTCTATTATTCAGTTATATAGACACGTTATATCATTTACATGTCAGCAATAATCTTTCCTCGTATTGCTTTTTCATTTAGCCACGTATAATGCGTGCTCACGCACCTGCGATTAAAACCATTCTGGACGAAAAAATGTAGATACATTTTACACATACTTAAACAATAGGGAGAAGTAAAGAACGCAGAGGTCATTAACTTCCAGAAATGACAAATATAAATAGCAGTGCATAAGTAATGTGATGCCTGCTGTTGCACTGTCATAAATTATCTTATGTTCTGCTTCTGATAGCACAGTTGCTCTGGTGACAGAAGCGAAAATCATTTTTATTGTGTGGAGAGAGCATGCGAAGGCCGATGCCATGACTGCTACTTCCTGTTTCTATAATAGAACTATTTTCTTCAGACAGAGTAAACTGACCATATCTAGGGACTAAGAGGAGGGAAGATTATTAGTTTATTTTTTCAAGATGTCATTAACGGCTATCGTTTTTGTGGCTCACACAGTATTGGTTTCCAATCAATCAAATTCTTAAGATCGTCAACTTCTGAATGTTTTGTTATTTTCCCATTGCCAAAATTAGCCGGTTTTGACCTATATATAACAAAACAAATCGTTTTAGATAACATAAACAGGTTACTTTCCTTTGAACAAAAATTGACAAAGCAGAGAAACAATCTGTAAAGAATAGTAAGCTAAAAATGTCGGAAGATATGTGCCCTGAAGCCTGCAAAAAAGAAATGTGGATGATTCATGTAATTAAAAACAAAACTGATGACTAATTCTCCTTGTATTTGCTCCAAAGTAATGCTTGATTCTATATATTTGCTAATCTTTATGAAGGGAGATTTTGGAATTATTTGTTGAATACTTATGGCGTAAATTACAACAAACGGTGAGTTGGAAATTCGCACAGGTTCAAAAATAAAAAATAACTAAAACATTAACAAATACTTAATTTTTATCATCTTGAAGGAAGGGCAAGACGTCAAAAATACACAACTAACACACCTAGATTCTCTGTTATAACTAGACGCAGCTATATATAAGCACACATTCCCATTCGCAACATTGCAAATGATTCATAGCAAGATTCGGCTACATTATTCCGTTAGGCGGTGCCTGTGAATAAGTTTCGTTAAACTTGTGCTCCGAGTTGTATCGCAACTGCAAATATCTCTTTTGTGCAAAACAACCAGTAAACAGAATACAGAGGGTACCAAGGAGCCAGCTACTTCTACACAACTCGTAAGTACCCACAGTACTTCATATTAGTTATTATTCAATCAAAAAAACAGCCACGTGAAAGCGCCCAATATGCCAACCATGCGAAATAAAGATGGCGCCAACAAAGGCCAGCAACGAAAGATTACTTCGATTCCGCCAGCGCATCGCAGCCGATAGCCAACAAACTGAAAGACAATACGAAGTGCCGCAGTTGCAAAACCGAAATTACCGAAAGGAAAAAAGACATATCGTGCGACTTCTGCCGTAATTGGCTACGTACTTCCTGCGCAAAGGTAAAGGATTCGGTTCTCAAGTTACTTATCGAACTGAACCAGCCTTTTTTATGTCCGATATGTCTCCCCTCCGTTAAACAGCTGCTAAACGTAGGCAAACTAGTCGATGATCTCGAACAACACCTCAGTAACATGACCGATACTTTCTCGTCCAAAATCCGAAAGTTGGAAACAAAGTCCGAGATATTCGACGATCAGCGGCCGATCACAAGTGCATCTGTACCCGCTAACGAACTCCGTGATTTAATCGCATCAACCGTACACTCGTCGCTCGAGACCGAAAACAGGAGACTCAATGCCGTTATTTTGAACTTCCCGGAGGAAAACGGTAAATCTCTAAAAGAAGAAGTTAGCAAACTAGTAGGCGAATGCAACTTCGATCCCGGAAATATCACCAAATATCATCGATTTGTTCCCGTAAACGAAGAAAGGACGGAACGAACTATCCACGTCTCGTCAAATTGATCTGTGATACACCGACAAACACTTCCAAATTAATAACGGCGATACATAGCAAGCTAACGGACAGTAGCCCCAATCGTGTGTACGTGCTTGACCTGACTTAACCTTTCAACAAAGGGAACAAATACGCCAACTCCGAAAACAGCTAGAAGAAAAACGCCAGAATGGAGACAACAGCTGGCCCATAGACTACAAACAAACCAAACTAGTGCAAAAACCAAGTGACGCCACTAGTAGCCACCAAGGAGACCAGTATACAGGCACTGCATAGGAAACGTGCAAGACCCCAGCAGTCAAAGCCATTTCCCCACAGAACCTTGCATATCCACTACACCAACATTCGTGGTCTCAACTACAACCTTAATAGCGTTCACTATCATCTGCAGTCAACCAAACCCCACCTACTCTTCTTAACAGAAACACAAAATTTACCTCCCCCCAGCACCATCCATCTCAACCACCCAAACTATTCACTATTTAATTCCTTTCGACCCAAGGGTGGTGTGTGTGCATATATCCGCTCTGACATACGCTGCCAGAGAGCACCTAACCTTGAATCGCCCCACTTTGACCTTCTTTGTCTAAAAATATCTCTCCCCCACTCAGTCAAATTCATCTGCTGTCTCAATCGCTCTCCCAATGTCACCAACCCTCCGAGCTCTTTAACTTCCTCTCCTCAAAAGTTGATTTCCTCCAGTCCCACTATCCTAATAGTGAAATCATCCTTCTAAGTGAGTTTACTGTTCATAACACCAACTGGCTTTCCTCTTCCAGTTGTAGATCTAGCAGGCAGAGACGCCGAAATATTTGCCATCACCAACGACCTTACACAAATTGTTCACAAGCCGACCAGAATACCAGATAACCCAAATCACTCCCCAAATACCCTAGACCTCCTCCTTACGAACGATCTTTCCAAATATACAGTGAATATAGTGAGCCCCCTGGGTAATTCTGACCACAACCTAGTGCTCATCTCCTGCCCAATGCAACAGCGCTCACATAGTCACACCTGCACAAGAGTAGTCTGACATTACAACAGTGCTAAATGGGACAACTTCCGAGACTTCTATGCTTCATTCCCATGGTTGGACTACTGTTCGCAGTCTTCCAATCCTAACATGTGCACCGAACACATCAAAGTAATCCTCACTGACATGATAACATACATTCCCCACACCACTCTGAACTGCCGTCCCCTATCCAAACCCTGGTTCTCTAAAAAATGTGCCAAGGCTGTGCAAACGAAAAATCAGGCATTCCACAACTGGCTCAAATTAAGAACACCAACCTCCTTCAGTATCTATACCAGTGGTTCTCAAACTTTTCGAAGTTGGGGGGCATTTAAAATCCTACAAATAATTGTAGGCGCACTATATACAAATTTCTGAGAAATATGTTATAATAATTAAATCAAATATTACAGAAAAAAAAATGCGATAAAAAAAATAAAATGAAACATACCTTAAATTTATTCATTCTTGTGTTTATGAGAAACATGATCCTGATGTGTCCTAACGATTGCTTCAATGTTTGGGCATATATTTGAAAGGCAAACTCTCATTTCCTCGTCAATATATTGAGGAGTTCCTCTCTTTCTACCTTCCTCTCTTTTTACACTTAATTGTGGTAAGGGTAGAAAATCCTAATTCACATAAATATGATGTTGAAAATTGTAGTAAAATGTTCAAAGCATTTTTAGATATTGACACATATCCTTCTTTTATAGAAATCCAAAAGGCTTCAAGAGACAATTCCTTATGTTTAATCATCAATCCGCGATCAGTGGATATAGCTGCCAGTTCTTCTTCTTCTGTTAATGTTAAACCAAAATCACTTGAAGTTTCCACAAATGGGTTTTTAATCCAATCATATTGTTCAGTGTTAAGTGATGAAAAATAAGAACTCAATTTTTCTTCTAAACTTGTTAAATGTTCAACTATTATTGGAAGTGTTTCATTTATGCAAGTGTTACTTACCAATGGAAACATTTCCAAATTACCTTCAACGGCTTTTCTTTTCCAAATCTGTAGTTTTCTCTGAAACGCTTTCATTTTGTCAGTGGATGTGAGAATATTTTCTTCTTTCCCTTGCATGCTAGTATTCAAAATATTGAGCTGCTGAAATATATCTGCCAAATACTGTAACCTGGCAATCCAAAATTCGCACCGAAGGAGGTTACAAAAATGTAATTGTTTCATCTCTTCAAAAAACGCAAGAAGTTCTTGTCGTAACTCGTGTACACGGGTAAGTACTTTCCCCCTTGACAGCCACCTCACCTCAGTGTGTAAAAGCAGTCGTCTATGTTGTGAATCCATATCGATACAAAGCTTTTCGAATAAACGCGATTTGACAGGTCTTGTTTTAATAAAGTTTACGATCTGAACAACTTGATCTAAAACTTCTCTTAATTTTTCTCCCAATGTTTTTGCCATCAAGATCTCCCTATGAAGAAAGCAGTGAGTTACGATAACATTCTCATTTTGTTTTTTTACAAAGGATGTTAGGCCCTTAACACAGTCTACCATGGAAGGGGCTCCATCTGTATAAATGCTACACACGACTTTCATGTTAACTGCCATTTATCAAGATAGCTATTCAAAATGTTAAAAACGTCCTCACCTTTTGTAGACACACTTAATTCTTTGCAAAAAAGAAACTGATTTACTATTTGATATTCATTAATAAAACGGACGAATGCTAAGAGTTGCGCCTTGTTGGTAATGTCTGTTGACTCATCAACTTGCAATGCAAAATTTGAATACTGAAGTTTATTACTGCATATTTTTCTCGATATCAGAAGACATTTCTATAATACGCCTGTGAACTGTATCGTTGGACAGAGGAATCTTGCTTATTTTCATTGCTGCTTCATTTCCTAGCATTGTCATGACCATTTTTTTGCATGCAGGCAAAATACGTGACTCACCTAAAGTATGATCTTTCATATTTTTTGCTATCAGTTCTGAGACTTGATAAGAAACGATTTGAGCTTTATCAGAAACAGTCATTATACTTTTAAAATAATTTGCCGCTTTCGTTTGCTGTTCAGACAATCTCTTGAAAAAATGTACAGATTTATCTTGTTAATTAGAGTGTATAGTTTTAAAATGTTTACTCAATTTACTAGGAAGCATTGATTCATTTGCCATTTTAAATCCACATACTAAACATAGCGGCAAAGGATGATCTTCACTTCCGGTCCAAGCGAAAACCAAAGCTTAAATAAATTTCATTATATTTGCGAGTAGGCCGCGATTTTGCTTTCTTACTTGCACTTAACTTTTGCTCACTTCCAGAATCTGATTCTTCAATATCAGATTCTGGAAGCTTCTTTTTGAGAAATCTATCCATTTTATTTGGGTGTATGTATCTGAAAATAAGCAATATGCACATAACATCCACTTCCAACACTTTTAAAATAAGTAATATACACAACAAGAATAAACCATATTCTTGTTCTCTTTGCAAGAAAAACGGCTGTTAATTAACATAATAATGATGTGTTGACAAAAAGAGCGGTATATCCTTAATGAAAAGGTATAATACAGTAACTATATTTATTTTTATATCTGGACACATATTTCTCTGGAATACCACAGGGCGTACCCGGAAATCTTCTAGGGAGCCAGTGCGCCCTGGAGCACCCTTTGAGAACCACTGATCTATACTGAAGCCCGAAACAGATGCAAAAAAAAAAAGTATCAATGATTCCAAAACAGAATTTGAACGGGCAAAAAGCAGAAAGCTTGCAGCCTGTCCTAGCGGCAGTCATGCCTTTTGGTCTCTCGCCAAAGCAATTGGTCGCAACTTTTGCCCTACACTATTCCCACCGCTATCATACCCAAATGGCTCAATTGCAACATCACTCACAGAAAAAGCTAATCTCCTGACTTCACACTTCGCCTCCAATGCACACATAACCGACAATGGCAAATGTCCCCCAGTCATTCCAACTGCCCAACACACAATGCCCCTGTATCCTTTTGCCGGAAAGAGTTCATAAATCTGTTGTCAAAATTAGACACAAAAAAGCCCCTGGCCCTGATGGCATTCCTCTAAGTGTCCTAAAAGTCTGTGCAGCAGAACTGACTCCTATCCTATGCCATCTATACATACTCTCCTACTCCATCGGTATATATCCCAAAGCCTGGAAATTGGCATATATTCAACCCATTCCCAAAAAGGGTGACAAATCGCTGCCATCTAACTACCTCCCTATCTCACACACTTCAATCCAATCTAAAGTTATGGAGAAAACCATTAACTCTCAACTCCTACTCTACCTTGAAGGTACCCATCTATTAAACGACCACCAGTATGGATTCCGTCGATGCCAATCAACAGGTGACCTGCTGTCATATATCACCCATCTCTGGATATATGCCATGGAAAAATTTGGCGAATCCCAAGTAGTCGCACTTGAAATCTCTAAAGCCTTTGACCGGGTCTGACACAAAGGCTTATTAAGCAAACTATTATCATTTGGACTGTCTCAGGACTTCTGCAGATGGATTGCCAACTTCCCGTCTGGACGCACACTATGTGTGATGGTAGATGGCTCCCTATCCTTCCACTATCCAACAAATGCCGGGGTCAGACAAGGTTCAGTTCTCTCACCGACCCTCTTCTTTCTATACATCAATGACCTACTTCAGTTTACCTCCAACCCAATACACAGTTTTGCAGATAACAGCACATTGCACTCCTCCCTTTCATTTGATAAACCTCACCCTGTACAACTCACTTCAACCCACAGAACATCAACCATAACTTCCCTTAACGCAGACCTCCAAAACATCCTCCGATGGGGCTCAGATAACCTCGTCAACTTCAACGCTAGTAAAACCCAGTTCTGTCTTATTTCACACAAAAAAGAACCTTTTTCCCCCCGGTATTATTTTCGATAACACTCAAATTCCCAGATAAGAAGAAATCTCTCTTCTCGGAATTACCATGACATCAGGCCTCTCCTGTCATAAACACATCACAACTATTGCATCCTCAGCTTCCAAAAAACTAGGCTTTCTATTTCGCTCAAGACGCTACTTCACTTCAAAATAACTATTAACCCTATATAAATCGCAAATCCGCCCAGCTATCGAATACTGCTCTCACATTTGGAGTGGGGCTCCTAAAAGCTCCCTCAAAATGCTTGACTCAATGCAGAGTAGAGCAATTAGACTGATAAATGACCCATCTCTTACTGACTCACTTCCCCCACTCTCACATAGACGCTTAGTCTCTGCAATTTGTATATTCTACAAATATTTTCATGGAAAATGCTCATCTGAAACAACATCAATAATTCCCCCACTCTCTACTAAACCCACTGGAACACGTACAGCCACCTCCCAACACCCCTTCACAGTACACCTCGAAACCCACAGAACAAGTTTCTTTTCCTCCTCCTTCATCCATGCTACTGCTGTACTGTGGAACAATCTTCCCCCTGGTGTATTTCCAATGGAATACAATATACAGGCTTTTAAATTGAATGTCAACAAGTTCCTTCTCTCCCATCCCGTTAACGGTACTAAAATACTACAAGTTGACCAGCCAACCTCTCGTATATGGGCCCAACATAAAAAAAAAAAATTAGATCTACAGAAAATGCTTCGTCAAATCGAAAGAATGAAAACTTCTAGTCAAATGGAGGGTTTCACACTATTTGGAAGAGGGATAGGTTATGGGGTTTGAAGTCTGGTAAAGTTTTGGGACCCACACTCAAGTAATCAAAGCAACTTGGAGAGTGCAAACATAGAATTATTTAAACATTGGAATTACAACGCCACAGCACTTGCCTATTCTTTTAAGGGGCGATTCAAACTTCAGTTGGATTCGGTTTGTTCTTCTGTCTGTCCAAAATTCATATTTAGAAACTTTACTATAATTTATTGAGTCAATTAATACCAAAAATTGTATCAAAATTCATTTTAGTGAATAATTTAGGTCACGTAAACCGAATCAAATATTAGTTTTATGGATGGGGAGGCTGAAAAATATGAGAAATCAGAAAGCTGCTGTTATAAATTCTAAACTCACATAAACAGTTCTTTATTAATTTGTTACGATATTTATCTGTTTCGTTGCTGTGAGATGGCGTATTTTCAAAAGAAATACACCATCCACTAACTTTCTTCAACTGCAATTAATGAAGACGAATTTGCAACTCATTCTCATTACAGGAAATAAAATCCATTAGGTTTATTCGATAAGATAGATCAAGGAAACTGATCTGTGCTATAATTATTCTAACAATACGGTCTCGTGTAAAATATAGGACACCACGTTTAGGATTTTCCACTAAAAGAACTTAATGATGTTTTTACGCAAATCGTAAAGTTTCTGATAAAGAAATCTTGTATTGCAGCGCATAATGAGATAATCAGCTAGTTTCAAGCTGCTCTTTCAGTTTAGTAAACAGCAACTGCATCCAACAACGCTAAATGTATATGACATGCTCAAAAGTTGAATATTTGTTATCCCGAATAAAAGGGCACTTCTATGACGATGGTGGCATTATATCTTCTCATAAAATACATATATACTTGTAGTTTATATTCAATAAAGTAATTACCTTTAAATAATTTAACGATTTATATTTATTTCATTATGGTATGTTCATTGTATACTGTTTTGGGATATGGTTTCAATGTAAAACATATGTCGATTCCACCTTTCTAATTCTCAATTTTAAAAAAAATGCAAATATACTACTCTTTACACAAATTTCCTATCAGACTGGATTTTAGACTTTTAGGCGACTTTCCAATAGTGTTAGAAACTGAAACTGGTGTTATCTGAACTAAACTGCATTAGTGTTCCAAGGAGCAGAATTTTAATATTCAGAGACTTTTGAGGATCAGAGCATTTATTTTCATAATATAATGTGAATGCTGAAACACGTTCTTTAAACTATTTTAAAATATTGAATTACAGGTTATAAATAAAACAATATTTCCAAGATACATAAAATAAATGACGTCGTATCCGTTCCAAACTAAAGAATAAAATATTTTAATAAAGAATTTCCAGCCGTTAGTGAGCATTAAATATATCATTGAAACAATACTGTACACTTATGTGATGTCAGAACTAGAATAATCTCGTCATTTTCTGATGAACATCGCAACTTGTCAAATTGCATATATTGACAGCGGCCTTGTTGGACGTTTTATGAGTTAACTCGTTGAAAACAGAGCGAAGTTAGATGCAATTAAACAGCAGTAAGTAAAACTGAGATCAGAATAAAAGTGAGTATGTGTTTGAGAGAACGAAATGTCAATTCCTTTCTTGAAAATCACTTTCTTGGATTTAGGTATAGTGTTACCATGTTACTTGGCTTATTAACATAATTAAAATGTGAACATGACTGAAATTTTTATTTTCAATTGCAATTTCCAAAAATTACAAGAATAAATTATTGTAGAAGTTTCTTTCATGTAAGAAATGATAAATCTTCTACAGCAGTTTACGCGAAATATAATTATCCCCGACATCGAATTCAGTAGCGGGGGACAATGGTACATAAATCCGCAACAAGAAGCTACAATCCAGAGTTCCCACTGCGACTGAAATTAACCGAAGATCTCACTTCAGTATGGTAAAGTTGAAGCTTCGTAAATGGAGAAATAGAAATTGTAGAGTTAGCAGATACTTGGAGATGAAAAGGCTAATCGAAGGAGTTCGAGAGAGTGAACTGTTTTAACATTAAAAAGCCAGTCGAATAATTGTTCAAGCTGATGATGAATCCTTAAGGAATTTCTATAAGTGCGAAGCGAAGTCTAAGATGTACATTAACTTGACTCAGAGAAGCAACGGATGGTTATAAATGAAACCTCTTCTCTGTAGAATCCATTTAATTTAGTGTACAAGGTATACTCGTGTATGAATTGAACAGTTCAACTGCTAAGAATCATGAAGTTATACAGCTGCTGACAAAAAAACCGTGTGGAAGTATAACTGTTTAATGGAAGCCAAATCAACAGCAAAGCCTTCTCCTAATTTGATAGAATGAACTAACAATAAACGATCTGTGATAATTTCAACTAGACATTCGATTGTTAAGGCATTTTTATTAAGGAATATGTAATTTCGCACGGTTTCTTTCTAAATGATAGATGTGTATAATAAATGCATGTTAAGTAGTTGGCGCGTTTGATCAGCAGCAGCAGGCGAACGAGTTATTCCTGCTACAAAACTAAGGAAAGAGTCCATCCACACGAAACTGTAGTCAGTATGAAATTCGAGTCTGTAGTATAGCTTCCTTGGCGTGAATATTTAACATATTTAGTTGTAATACTCAAAAACTTTGTGGAGTTCAGAAAAAAATTTAAACGTTGTATGATATTGCTCGTTACGCTCAGTGGAAGTTACTATACTTATGATATTATCTGGAATTTCATACATGCATTTTTAGAACCTTGATGATATGCATGATAAGGTATATTTGTATTATCAAGACAAATCCATTAGATAATATTTTTGTGGGGACTGGGGTTTAGGTATTGTTCATAATCGGAGGAAAACATTAGCCTAATAATAGAAAGAGCCAAGCTCTTTCTATTATTAGGCTAATGCATACTTTTTCTCTTTCTCCAAGTAATGATGAACAAGTCAATACGGAAGAATGAGTTATGCACAACAACAGATGAGAACCCTGGGTCTGATCTTGTGCAGTATGCTACCAGGGAGGGGGTTTGTAGATCTATGTTGGAGTCCCATGAGGATAAGACCTCAAATGGTGCTGCAGGATCAAAGCCTCCGGGAAGTTTTGGAGCTAATGTAAGGACACAATATAGGAAACTGAACCTCGAAGAAAATACAAATATGGGCACCTGGAATGTTAATTCAATGTATCAAGAAGGGAAGATGGCCAATGTGATCAGAGAAATGAAAAGAATGAAGATATTAGTTCTTGGACTCTCTGAGGTTAGATGGAAAAGGAAAGGATATATAAGAACAGATGATGGATTTAGATTTATTTACTCAGGAGGAGAAGAACATCAAAGGGGTGTTGGATAAAAGGGTAGCCAATATGGTGGAGGGATATTGGCAGAGATCTGAAAGAGTGATTGCTTTGAAAATAAAGGTTAAACTTAGAAATATCTTCATAATTCAAGGATACTTACCAACAACAGATCATACAGATGAAGAAGTTGAAGAGATCTATCAACAAATAGAGGAATGTTTACATTTGAAAAATAACAGAGATATACTGATAGTAATGGGAGATATGAATGCAAAGATAGGAAAAAGAAGATAGGCCCTTGGGGTTTGCGAGAAAGAAATGAAAGGGGAGACAGACTGGTGGAGTTTTGCATAAAACACAAATTGATAGTGACTAACACCTGGTTTCAACAACATGAGAGAAGACTATATACTTGGAGAACACCTGGAAAGAGAAGTGAAGAAATCAGAAATCAGATTGATTATATATTAATTAATTAATTTTGAACTCAAGATATAGAAATATAATAAAAAATGTAAAACGTTTCCAGGAGCAGACTGCAATAGTGACTATAACCTGCTCACAATTAAAATAAAAATCACACTGGATTTGGGGGAAAGAATGATCGAGTGCAATAAAGATGTATATATATGCTTTGTGGACTATGAAAAAGCTTTCGATAACGTTAATCACTCTGTTTTATTTGATAGTTTGCACAAAATAGGAATAGATAAAAATTATTTAAATTTAGGGGATATTAAATCCCACATTGTTTCAAAACCAAATAAGAAACTCAAAGATCGGAATCAAAGAGTTTCATGCCGAATATAGTAACTATAAAAGTATCGGAGACTACTAGCCTAAGCTAAAGCACGTAGTCCAAGTACGTAGTACAAACTAGGGCAACTCGTAGCAAAGGTGGAGAAAGTTCTGATCGCTATTCTTAGTATTTTCCATAATGTAAAACCCATCTCGTAGGAGATGTATGATGTTATACATTATGGTGGGAGGTCACTACCCAGACCCGTTTCGATCTTTATTGAGATCTCATCAATGAGTAGCTATACCAAAAACATAATACTAAGGGTATAGCGAAAAGAACTTATACTCTGATATACGAGTTGTCAAAAAGGTGCACCATTAAATTATTTAAAATAAAGAGCCTATAGGCTTCATTTCGGAAACGCTTTGATTCCGATCTTTGAGTTTCTTATTCGGTTTTGAAAAAATGTGGGATTTAATATCCCCTTAATTTAAATAATGTTTAGATCGTCGAAATGAAGCCTATTGGCTCTTTATTTTAAATAGATAAAAATATTATGAGAATTTTGTTCAGAATATACAAAACTCAAGAAGCTAGGATTAGATTTGAAGGAGAAGATACTGAATGGATCCCCATAAGAAAGGATGTGAGACAAGGGTGTGGTATGTCCCCACTCCTTTTTAATGTCTATAGTGAATGGATGATGAGAGAAGTCTTGGAAGATCTGAAGGATGGAATAAAGATAAACGGACACCTGATAAATAATATAAAATATGCAGATGACATTGTACTCATGAGCGAAATAAAGGAAGGCTTGCAAAGAATTTTGAACAGACTGAACAGGGTTGGAAATGAGAGATATAAAATGAAACTAAACAGAAGACAAAAGTGATGAAGATTTCAAGAAAAGGAAATGATGGGATGTAAATCACTTTGAACGGACGTAGAATTGGAAATGTAAAAAGTTTTGAATACCTTGGGAGTTGGATAACAGAAGACAGTAGATCCAATTATGAAATTAAGCACAGAATTAAAAAAGAAAAAGCAGCATTTTTCCAAATATACCACATATTAGGAAACAGAAATCTGAACAAACAGTTAAAAGTAAGAATCCCCAAAACAATGATCTGGAGTGCGGGGATGTATGGATGTGAGTCCTGAACAATCAATAAGGAAATGAGTGACCGATTGAATGCATTTGAAATGTGGTGCTTGAGAAAAATGGATCGTATCAGCTGGACTGAAAGAGTAAGCAATGAAGAGGTCCCTTTAAAAGATTCAAAATGAAAAGAGACTATATGGCTAGTATCCAAAGAAGAAAAATAGCGTTTTCAGGACATTTGATGAGGGGTTCTTCTGGAGAGCTTCCCAGAATAGTATTGCAGGAGATGGTGGAAGGAAAGAGAGGAAGAGGAAGACCCCAACTGCAATGGAAAGACAATATCAAAGATTGGACGCGCAAGAATCTTACAGAAGCAAGAGATAGAGAGGTATGGAAGCGGGCTGTTCATCAGCTGCAACCCTCTTTAAGAGGGCTGTTTTAGAAACTCATTTTATTTGTTTTGTTTTTCTAAGAGTTTTCAAATAGAACTTCAAAAGAAAATTTTTCAGACATATGAAAAATTTAAACTTTACTTCTTTTAAGATATTGTATTTAATCGTGCAATGATATGAAAGTTTTCTGGAAAAAATAACTACATCAAACAAGACATTTCTATCCATAACAGAAAAAGGCGTTCTAAGTTCGATTCTATTCGCCAACTAGAGTAACGTTTTCTAATCCTTCCGACTTGTTCTTAAATTAATTGATCTCTTGCACGGGCAAGCGGATTTGTCGTCCGGAAAACTCAAGAAAATCAATAGTAGATCTCTCATAAAATGTAGACAATATCTCTAGCCATCTATCTCTGATTGACTAGCAGCGGAGATTGTCTGCTTCTCAGGCTAAAACTTTCTCGCCTATTCCTTATGTTAGAAAATGTATTTAATTTATATATTTAAACGCTAACGTTACCTGGAAATTTGAAAAAACACTTAGACAAAGTGAAATGACCTGGAAAACCAAAAAACGGAAAGTGGCATGTTTGGTGAAGAAATACTCTCATAGTAGCGATAAGATGTTTCATAGTAGCGTTTGAGATGCTTATTGAATTATTAAGTAATGAAAATCTTTAAGATTTGAAATAAATTGTAAAATAACTCGGTTTTTCTACCATCTAATGAATTGATCTTCCTGCAGGGCATATCGACCTAATCCAGTTTTGGGATTAGGTCGTGACCTTTTAGAATAGTCTGATATAAGTGTTAAGCCACTGGCATAAGTTAGGGATATGGTGTAATGTAGTTTGTGGAGACAGGGGTTGTAAGAATGGTTTATATCGCTTTGTTTAAAAAGAGTTAACGACAATATTTAAGATGGGTGAAGATTCTTTTTCTATTTCAAACGCAAACCTAATTCTAGAATGAATGTTAGACTCCAGAAAGTCTCAGAGAACTTGCGACCAGAAGCTTAATATAACAAAGTGAAAATCATTCAGATAAATGGCAAATAATTTCAGTATTTATAGAAATTTAGTATGGAAATATTACTCTACGTCAACGACGTTTTTATGGTTCCTTTATCATATGAAAAACAAATGACATAAAAGACATGAAATACATCATCTCTGCGTTAAACAAAAAACAAAATAGAATTGGCTGAAGCAGCAGTTCAATTAGATTAACTTTTCAGGGTAAAAGTAAAAATGTTGACCCTAACATAACTGTAGTATTTATAAACGAAATGGCTACTATACCAGAAATTATTGGTGACAACCAACAGTTAATATATATTCACATACATCATCTTTATATATGAAAAGAAACGAACTGTTCCCGTTTAAAACCATGTTACCTTATCATCTTTTCCAAATAAAACTTTTTTCCCTTTTGTTCAATTACTTTCGCACAGAATCAAGACAGACGTATAGAATATCCATTCTTACCTTTCCATTACAACGTGTTATAAGAAAGTACTGGCAGATATGAGTGACTGACGTCAACATTATTTTCTGGACAACTTCATTTGTAAGTGTCCACTTCATAATATGCGTAGAAAGCATGGCTAGCTCGCTATACACCACATGTTTTCCCATTCCTCAGAGCGAATTTAACCAAATAAGTATACGTCTCATATCTCCTGACCGTAAGATCAGCTAGTTACCAAGTGGAAATCCTCAGCTAACACTTCTACAATTGGATAAGGGTATACAGTATAAGCAACCCTTTTTCTATGCAAACAGCTGGCTTCTCAATGGCAGCACTTATTTTAACTTTTTAACTTTTATAATGCATTAAGGCCTTAGTCAAATTAAACTATTACCATAAGTGGCAGTGATTTATTTCAAGAGAGATCTGTCGTTGATAGGGAAATGAAATAGTTAAGGACGGCTGCTCTATTATAATCGGTTTTTCTCTGATTTTAGACTAACGTGGACAGACTAACGTAGCACTTACCTGAACTACCACAATTGTTTCAACCGAAATGCCGCTATTTAACTCGAAAGCTTCTTTCTGAGGTGGAAAAATATGATAATCGGTTAAGGTAATGATTAGCATATATCGAACCACTGATAATTGATCCACAGCTTTAAAACTAGCATGATAACTGGTAAATATGATTTTATCATTAAACGAAGTCTTATGTATATGTACAAATATGTAGTTTACTATATCTGTCAAATAAAACCAGATAACTCTTCATTTTCTAAATAACATTGCATCAAGAATCAAAGAGGTGGACAGTGGAACAAAAGATAAAATAAAAACACTTTGCTGTCTCTAAGCTTGGGGTTCCAATTCCACTGCGTCACAGGTATTTCTTTAAGTCTTCAAATGGCGACATGAATTTCACTGTCTGGTGTAAAATCATTACATTATTTTTAGACTTAATTCTAACTCGCATCTTATTTAAGACTTGTTATTTTTACTACATGTTTCAAGATATTTCAATCTATCAAACTTACATCACACGAGTAAAATGTTAATTCAATGGAGAATCGATTACTGTCTTAGTAATGCTTCTTAATATGTTTATAAAAGTTGAAAAAGAGGCCGTAAAGAACATTTTAACGTCTGCAAAATTCGTCAGCAATTATGACTGCAAATAAATTAATTACTTTAATTTTTCTGTGTTACAAAGAACGTTCTGCTTCCCCAATTTTGCGAAACATAAGAAACATCTTAAAACTTAACGCAATGTATATTGCTTTAATATATACACACACACACTCTCATCGTACACTATCCTGTAATAAAAATTAAAAATAAAAACAAATTAGGTTGTTTTCATTTTTGGATGCTTTGCTCACTTAAGAATTATCAGGATTACTGAACCACTTGCATAACATAACTTAATCAGAAATACTGCAAAAATTCGAAGAAAGCAGATTAATAAGATAAGCTCTTTTATTATTTTTTTTCCTGGTAAATTACGTTAAGATGTCATTTTTTGGAGTTACCGGAATGTCAGATTTTCAATCCAGTTCACCTTCAGCTGAACTGGATTAAAAGATGGCTTAGTTCGAACACATTTGAAAAAAAAAAATGTAATCACTTAAGTGTGTATATGTAGAGAAAGGCAGTGGTCTAAGTTACGATGAATGGATGCTGTCTGCCGAAGCCTTCCAAACCTTATCACACACACACACACACACACACACACACACACACACACACACACACACACACAAAGGAAGAGCAGAAAATTCTACACCTGTCTTAAAGAGGAAGTGAGGTAATGTGCGCGTACATTACCTGGAAAGGCTTGAGATAATACGTTAGGCCAAGGTAACACATGCCTGCAAAATGGGTTTCGGTGCTCCAGGAGAATCTTAACACAATCTACGTCTGTAGTAAACGACATAAAAGTAATCTAAGAGAAGTTGAGGCGTTGGTGTTCCAGGAAAAATAAATGAGCATACTTTTTGAAGCAATTCCTTGAATTAGAGTAAAATATATGTGCTGTGAATCTTGAAGGCTACTGCTAGCCTTCAAGATGAAACTCAGCATATAGAGGAATGCCTGAAAGTAAAGGAATGTCAAAAGTAATGTTTCCAGGAAAGAAAAAAATATTCTCCAAAGCTGCTCTCAAACAGCCGAAACATTCTGATTAATTTTTGTATTGAAATAACTTTGAGGCACTGTGTTTGGTACAATGTTTTGTAATCCATACAGTGCAGGTATATAACAATGTGCGTTTCGTATCTAGTCATACAAACGAATATTTAAAAACATTTAGTTATACGATAACATTCGCAAATTCAGCGTGTAAATAAACAGCAGTGGATATACACATATTGTTATTTATTCGCAGACAAATATAGTAGTCTTTCCGCATTTATTTAATGTGCACTTTTAAAGCCGATTGCACGCTTTTATCAAGTAAAATTTTATCTTAAATTTTATAGCCATTTTTGGTTTCTCTAAATATCATTCAATCACACATGTCGCTGACAAAGGGCAATTCTTTCTAATTTCTTTCTTTCTCTACTGCAGGGGCATTTATCATGTCGCAAACCAATTCTGTCAACCTGTCCAGATTCTTTAACTTCAGGAAAGGTTGATGTTTCTTGACCAGGAATTGCCTTTTCCTTCTCTCGTTTTTGTGAAATGATAAGAAATAATTTGCGATGGATTTTAAGAAACATCGAAAGTTTTTATTAATATTGAAAAACAAAAGTCTAAGTGAAATCTTTAATTTTTTTTTCTTGGATTCCATAATGTACAATTAAAAATACTTAATTTTTTTCCAGCAGAATTTTTAATTTCACTACGTCTCATATTTTAATTAGTTTTATAAACTAATATTTTATATTAGTTTATAAAAATTTGGACCACAACCAACATGAATATATATGTCGATGTATTATTACGGATGCATGATTGTGCATGCACGTGCGAAAATGCGGTTTAAAGTAAAGGACCCATTTCAAAATAAAGATATCCACATGCTATCTTAACATCTTGCTGTTAAAATTCATGTATGCTATCAACTATCACGTTATTCTTTGGAATAGATTTATCATTAAACACCTAAAAGCGGACAGGAGGCGCTTTCAAAAGAGCTAAAAAAACCTCTAAATGAAGGTAAAAGATAACTTTATGTACAAAAGCATTATCCTAAGTCATTAAGAAAGAAAGAGTCTTCATTTTGGTGACGTAAATGATATAGAAATATTGGATTTAAAGATTCAACATCATTTCAAAGTCCAATGCATGTAGAAACTATGAAGGTTTCGTTATTTTGACCAGAGAACTTATGAGAATACAATCGACATAAATGTGCAAGCTAAGGCATCGCAGCTAGCTTGCACAAGATAAAACAATTGGATAGAATCAGCTACTTTCCTGTTTTGATACCGAGTTGAATAATGTGTAGTTATTGCTTAAAGCGCTCCTTGTAAATATTTCATTTTTCCCAGAAGACCAAAGCCACAAAATGGGATAGTACTATGGAACAAACCAGAATATTTCGGACATTTCTTTGAAATAAGGAAGAAACATTTTCACAGTACTAATATTTACTAATATAGTCGATGTTGACACAAGAAAACAACTTCCAATTTATTATTATTACTATTGATAAGAGTTTATCCGGAATATGTTTGCCTGCTTTTTAATTTTGGAAAACAGTTATTCTGATAGATGAATACTGCAAACAATCTTTTATATGGGACCACATCTGATGATGTTATGTAGCATTACTCATCCCATTGCTTTCTTCTCAAAAAAAGTGCAAAAAGTTCATTGTATACCTGAAGGAAAACTGTGTGACCATTTTCCTTGGATCTTCAATTATCTGCGTGGATAATGAAGACCATTTCAAGTATTATCCTGTTTCATAAGATTATTTTCTCCACAGTAGTGTGCTTTAATTTTGTTGGTGTAAAGTATTTATTATAGCATACTTTAAGACTTAAGTGATAAAATTCTATGCAGTACCTAAATATAGTGGATAAGTTAAGGAAAAAACTATTAGATAATCAATTTCGGTTATGGTAGAGGGCATGGATTGTAAAATAAAATGTAATGTTTTTCTCCAAATTAATCAGGATGATAGAAATAGTTTAACGTATTTTGAAAACTTAAAAAAAATAGTTCATTGGAATAATCATCTAAATCACTACCATCTCAATGCGGTGAGTAATGTTTTAATACGACTCTGCAAACCTTTGTGAAAAAGAAAGCTGAATGTGAACACCGATGTATCCATCAACTCGTTTTCCGGGAAGAAACAGACCATAAGTGACGTACTAATTGCTGGTTCCTTCCGTCGATCATCTTGATGATCAAAAGGAAAGAATCGCAAAACGCTTTGGCCGTTGCTTCGGACGAAGCAGTTCGTGTAATTCACTCGGGAGAAACTAGTGAGAATAAGAGACCTGTTTCCCATCTGCACGTTTGGTAGAGGGAGTGATCAAAGGTTATCCTTAACAAGTTCCCAACGACCGTCAGTGAGTGTCACGCAGATCAATTCCTGATGTCATTAATTAGCACGTATGAAAATGGTGTTCTTCAATTAGAAAATTCTGCCTTTGAATTCCTCGCTGGATGCGAGGAACATTCAAAAGGAATTTTTTAAGCAAATGTGGATTAGCCAGCATCGTGCGTTTCCTCCTTCCGGAAAAGATTTAATTCTACAAAACAGATAACCGGCCTAAGAAACGCAAATAATTCACAGTCACGTGATACATTCATTTACTAGTCTTAAGTACTTTAGCATAATCTAAACCAGGGCTGTCCAAAACATTGCCCCCCCGGGCCGGATGTTTTCACATCACTTATTTTGACACGTGGATATATTAATTCTATGTATCCACGTGTTTTACAAATATTATATGTGTCAAAGAAGCATTCTTATACTGTTTTGTTCCAACGTATGATCCGGATGCTCACGGGGAACGTGATCGCGCGATTAGTGCGCAATTAGTGTTGTTCGTTTGTTCAGCTATCGAGATTGAACAAACGAACAACAAATTACTAGACGCGCATTCGGATGCGGCCCTCGGATAAATATTTTTTGCTGCTCTCGGATTACCTAAGGTTGGACAGCCTTGATCTAAACAATCAACGACATCAATCTATGGTACGTTACCTTAAAGCTTTTCTATAAAAAAATCTGAAAATTTAAAATTAAAAACTAATTATCATTTTTAAATTATTAGAGAAAGTTTGAAACTGCTAAATACTTTAAACATAAATGCAGAATTGACTAACTCTTCTTATACACCCGTTTAAATGTTTAAAGAAATGTTTTATTACATTGGTCATGGTAGTCAAATTTGATGAATTGTGATTTTAGTTTTATACGTGATACTTGTTGCAGATGAGTTTCGAAGATCTCGCCATTTTATGTTAGTGCTTTTATCCTAAAAATTCAGTTTTGCGAAAATACTGGCCAAACTACAACTGCAGTTTTTTGGGTTTTTTTAACTTCTGACACTTCACATTGTCAGACATGGAAATATGGAAAAACAAATAGATGAGACGATATTTGAGGAAGTATATCGCGAATTCATCAGACTAGGTGAGCTGCTTAATAACAACTGGCCAGGAAAGGTGAAACTTTACGATACGTCCCCCCCCCGCAAGCATCACAGGTGATGACGCCGATAAAATGGAGGAACAGTTGGACTCGGTGATCTGTACTCCTTTCGATTTCGAAGACGTCCGCGCACGCAAGAAGAGCAAAACAACCGTAGAACCACCCAAAGATAAAGAAATGGAATACGACGGTCCAATTTCGAACTAAACTGCTTCTCCCAAAGATAAGCAAATTGATTACACAAAGGCCGAAAATGTGGATGAGGGTATCAAGATACAACCCGCCACGGTGACAGATTATAGAAAATTAACAAAGGAAATGGACGTCAGAGGTATTCTGTACTATACCGTCTCTCAGTTCAGAAAAAAATTAAAAAGTGGTCCTCCGTGGCGTCTCTAAAGACATTGATCCAGAAGAGATATCTGCTGATCTTAACTTACAGGATCTGCCTCCGTCAGCAGAATGTATAGATCTGACAAGACTCCTATGCCGTTAGTCCTTGTAGAGATCCACGACATATACAAAAAAAAAATTACAACTTAAAATCAATCTGCGGGCTCATCATCACACCAGAGCCATTCCGGAAAAGGGCATCTTCTGGGCAATGCCACAGGTGCCAAAAGTTTGGCCACGCCCAGAAACTGTGTAAAGCTGAGTTTAAATGTCTGAAATGTGAGGATAGCCACTCAACCAATATCTGTACAAAGCCGAAACCCACTCCGGCTAAATGTACCAACTACGGTGGCCCTCATCTAGCCAATTATAAGGGATGTACTCAACATCTGTTCTTCTGGTGATGAACCCACCCTTAAAAAACTTACTGCACTCTGATCTAAATTCCATCTTAGGCGTTAGAGAATCCATCATTATTGTCGGAGACTTAAACTCCAAGCATCCTGCCTGGAATTGTAGAACCACCAACAAGAATGGTTGCATCCTTTCTAACTACATAGGATCAAACTATGCTGTTGTGGCAGGCCCCACCTAACCAACTCAACTCAGTACGCTTGTCACTGCTGACATCCTTGATACAACTGTCCTGCAAAATATTAAATTTCAGTACAGCCTAAAATCATTGAACGAGTGGTCATCTGATCATAACCCAATTCTGCTACAGCTCGGAAAACAAGAATCCTCCCTCTCACTCATTTATATCGTGGTAAAAATTGTCAAAAGTACTCCGGGATTACATTAGACCTGTTCCTCATATACGTTCAAAAGAAGATGTTGAAACCGCAGTCACAAGCCTCAAAATTAACTCCTTCGCTATAATGGCAGCCACCTACAAATCTGTCCCCAAGTCTGGTCGTCTGCCTGAAGACATTATGAACTTGATCAGGAAACAAAATAGAGCAAGGAAAAGATTTCACAATACCCCCGCACCACAAGACAAAACAGTTCTTAACAGACTAAATGGAGCAGTGACAGATACACTCAAAGCTTACAGAGATCAACTAAGGGAAGAAAAGATAGCTTCTATCTCACCTACTTATCACTCTATCTGGAGACTACTGAGGAATATCGGAAACAAAAGCAGATCCCTTTCCCCTATACTTTCTGACCACGGCCTTTTTCACACAGAGTAGAAAAGGCAGAAGTCATTGCAAAACATTTAGAAGGGCAGTGCAAACCTTCATATGAAATCTTAGACTACAATCACTTGTATAAAATTCACAGACAGGTCAGACACTCATTAAAACCCCTCGATACCAGTGCTGACCATATGATATCATAAACAAAAATTTAAAGAATAAAAAAGCTCCTGATCCAGCTGGCATCAAAAATAAAGTGATCAAGCTGCTGCCCCGAAAAGCTGTAGTGCACCTGACCATAATCATAAATGCAATCTTCAGGTTTCACTATTTTCCTACCACTTGGAAAATGGCTGATGTAATCCCTATACATTAGCTAGGCAAGGACCCACACCTGCCTCAAAATTATCGTCCAATCAGTCTCATCTCCAACCTGGGTAAGATTTCAGAGAAGGTCATCCTCTCACGACTTCAAACTTCAGTAAATGAATTAAACATCCTTCCTAAAGAACAATTTGGTTTTCGGCAATACCATAGTACTACCCAAGAAATCCTCAGAATAGTTGAATATACTACGACAAGCTACAACTGGCGTCAATACACTGGAACTGTTTTTCTTGATTTATCCAAAGCATTTGACAAACTATGGCACTTCGGATTGCTATATAAACTTATCTCAGCCGGTATCTCACTGAAAATGGTACACCTAATTAGATTAGATCATATCTACAGAATAGAATCATGCAAGTCAAGATAAATGGTACTACCTAATCCCAACGCTATTTCTTGGCCGAAGTACGACAGGGATTCCTACTGGCTCCATTACTGTTCTCTATGTACATGTCAGACATTCGGCACAACCCACTGTAATCCATCATGGCCCTATATCGGGATGATACAGCATTATTAGCCAGATCTCTTCGGCCACTCCTAGTTACCAAAAACTTCAAGAAAACCTAAAGTCAGAGAAATGATTCTCCAAATGTAGACTACAAGTAAATCCCCAAAAGAGCTCAGCCATTCTCTTCACGAAAAGATCGATATCTCCTGCAGGAGATGTCTTACTATTCAATACGAAAATCCCTTGGCAGACAGAAACAAAATACTTTGGTGTAGTGCTCGACAAAAAATTAACTTTTAACCAGCACATCAAGACTACGTGTGCAAAGGCATCTAAAGCCTTGCCTACATCTATCCCCCTAATTAACAGGAATAGCAAGCTAAATATTAGAATCAAATTGCTTTTATATCAGCTGCTGATTCGTCCCATAGTCGCTTCTTCAGCCTGGAGCCACACCTCCATTATTAACATTCTCAAACTACAACGTGTACAAAACAAGTTCCTGCGAAGGATTCTAAACGTCCCATGGTTCATCAGAAACCATCAACTTAATCGAGATATAAATATTCCTTATCTCCTCTCTTTCCTACAATCTTTAGCAAACAAAGTTTTTCCTAAAAACGTCCATACACCCCAACGATCTAGGTCAGCAAGCTGTAGCCTGCAATGCAACGGATAAATTTAAACATAAAAGACCAAAAGCCATTTTAATTTCCTGTAACGATACATTATCTCCATGCCCATTCAGGGCGAGCAAATTGCTCACAAAATTTTTCCCTCACTGTAGCCGTAAGAGATAGCGGGGAATATGAAAAGCATCTTGCTTCACTCCTAAAGCCATTAATGTCAAATGTCAAAGAAATGTTTTGTAGATTTAAATCTTTAAAATTTTAAAAACTAATGTATAAGATAATCTAATTTGTAACAGTGCCAAAATTCGAAATAAAAAATAAATAAATAAATATAAAGAATCACTCTGAAATGACATCTCAGAATTTCCGGTTTAAACAGTACAAACTTGATACCGGATAGTTATTACAAGTAGATTTATAAGTATAGTAATAAAAATTGTTTCTGTAACATTGGAGATCGTTAATAAAATGAATGTACACGATTCATTTTTTTTTGCAAATGAGGCGCATTTTAAAATGAAAAGCCGTCGCAATATCCCACAACGAATTTTGTGCGAATTTTGCTTTCTAATATATTTATTTCTTGCCTTAGCAATATGATCCGGAAAGCTGTTTCCTAGAGCCTCGTATGCTAACTGATTTAAAATCTCGTAGGCAAAATAATTCTAAATAAATGAGATAACCTCAGTGAATTAATTTATAAAGTGAAACGAAATATTAGTGCAATGATTTTGAATTTTTAGTAAAAAGATGAGTGGCTGCTCCACTTATTTCAGTTTGATTTATACGAAAATTAAGAAATTACAGTACCGTCTTGAAATGCATTGACCTGACACAAAACAGCGCAATGAGAATACTCGGTGACTAATGTGAAGAGGGTGAAAAACGGTGCAGGTAGTAGAAATCAGATATCCGATACTGCGGAGTAGAGAAGTATGAAGAGGGTGAAAGAAAGAAAGGTAGGAATATTGTCATCTTTCTTCTTCTTAAAGGTTGGTAGGAATCTTCTCACCTAAAAAAGAAAATATTCAGACGTTAGATATATCCATTATCCCTTACAATTAATTTAATCATCTATTATCCACTCAATCCCTTCTCCAACTGTTAAATAAAAAGTGAAAAACAACGTCTATGGGAAGCGGTCATTTTAGTTTCTTGTGATATCCACTATTTTATATACAGTAGTTCTACCCCCCTCCCCTCTTATCCGCGGTCAACCCCGGCCCGAAGATATTAAATGGAAAATTCCGGAAATAAATAATTTATAATTACATCTGCAACGTGGATATTAGATCCAACATTCTTTCAAACCCGAATGTTTGTGGAAACTATAAAAGTTTTCTAAGTTGACCTGAATACCTACTTAAGTCAAGTAGGTAGTGCAACTCGGGAATGTCGCGCTATCGCAGTACTTTGGTTCAAGTAAACTTTAGTTTACTTAATAATGGCCCCCAAGTGCGAGAGTAGTGATGCTGGTGACTCGGATATGCCAAAGAGAAGCTTAAAAAAAAAAAAAAACGTGTGCTGAGGTTGCTAAGATTCCATTCACATTTAGATAACTTTTATTACAATACGTTGTTATAATTGTTTTATTTTATTATTAGTTATTGTTGTTAATCTCTTACTGTGACCGATTTATAAATTAAACTTTATCATAGGTATGTATGTATAGGAAGAAACATAGTGTATAAAGGGTTCGGTACTATCTGCGGTTTCAGGTATCTGGGAGATGTTTTGGAACGTATCATCCCGCGGATAAGGAAGGGGGGGGGGGACTACTGTAGCTGAAAATCTATCCCTTGACAGATCTTCTGATAAAAAATGAGTCGCACTGACTAAAATACGTTCTTCTCCTTCCTGGAAGAATATTGATTCTGCATCGAGTACCTGATCTCGTATCAGGTACCCCATCCTGTTCCAGAATGCACTAAGAACATTCACAGTTTTAAAGATGTCGAGTGGGTTTTCGTATTCGAAAAACCATGGAGGAATTTTGAATACCAAGAAACCTCAAAATATTAAATATTTTTAACTTAAATATCATGAAATATTCCTAGCATGGAATCTTTTAGAGATGAATTTTCACAGATGACTCATTGATGATTCCTTGAGGAGTAGCTAACTTTTCATAATCCATGAAGTCAATAGTAACATGCTCAAAATAGAAACGGCATGCTTTTCTTTTTCTTTTTTTTTATCCACCAATATAATGTGAAGCCGAATTTGGACATGTCATAAATTCTTGCTGCATTTTACGACGTACGATACCTCTTTAGCCGTTTAAATTATTTAACCGGCTAAAGAGGTCTATATAACACAAAGATTTAGTGTTATAATCAAGGCATGCAATCTCAGGATCATTTAATATCGGGACAACGGAAGCGTCTAGAAAAGCATATTTGTCTACTAACTGCTTATTTATCAGTTGTCGATTTGCATGTTTTTACGATAAACATTATTATCTCTCTATACCGAATAATTCACCTCCAGTTTGAAAAGTCTTTATGAAGGTTAGTCGCTTTCGACGATTTCAGTCAGGTCTCCCCAACCAAAGAACACGTGCTACAGCTGGCCAATACAGTTCAGTTTTATTATAGTTTCGTTCAACGTATTTTGCGGCATTCATTCCATGTAGAATTTTCAATAAAGGGAAATGCAGAATTACGAACCCCAAAACTGCATAAACAACATAAATATAAGTGGTTTTAGGATATATTAATATGCTAATACGTTTCTTTACCTCTTGTATTCTGTTAATGTTTAAAATGCCGCATTCTCTTTACTTCCTCTGTTTTTTCTAAACTACGCATCAAATTTCATAACTTAACACAAAACCTTTCACCTTAAGAAAAATTGCTTGATCATTAATCTTATTGGCTTAGTCTTCGGCATTTATTTTTTGTATTTTCGGTAATTTATCTTGATCACTCTGCTGGTGGCTTTCCATCAATTCTAACAATACATTCCATTTCTCGTGGCTCTTTGGCACCGCCTATTCGAACGATATCAAACTATTCCAAAACATTAAAAGATATTGCTTAAATATTAACCGCAAAAATGCCATGCAATTTCTTTCCCTTACAACATCAGATCTTTAAAGTTTCGTTTATTATTTTTTCGTATTTTCCCCATTTATTGGTATTTTTATCATTCGATTACTGCATTTAAGGAGGTAGTCAAGAAAATTCTGAATTTAATGCTTTTAAATTGTACTTTTATAAGATTCTATTACCTTATTAAAAAAAGGACAGTTATGAATATATTTGAATGGCTGAAATTCTAAGATTAGGGTGAATTTATGATTGCTATGTGAATCACATCAGCGAAAAGCAGGAAGTCTATAGACACTTAGTAGTACTGAGTGTGTATAGACACTTAGTAGTACTGTCGACAGTTTCATAAGGGTTTGATAATCCGGAAACCCAGCTATATAAATTTCCAATTATAGTAATTTAGAATATGCGTTAGAATTTGCAAATAATTTAATTCGTGTTCTTGTAAGTGAAAAAACAATGAATGAAAATATGAGAAATTTTTGCATTAATGAGAAAAAAACAACTTTAAAAGAAATGAACGAATAAATAAAAGTAATAAAAATTATTTTTTATTACAGTCAATCGAGTTATGAAGTGAATTTCATTAAGGAAGAGTAATCTTCACAATTCTTCGCTTTAATAACAGCACGATACAAACTAGCTTTAAGAAAGTGAGCTATTGAAATCATAAACCACATTTCTTGAAAAGGAATAGCTTAATTTCCCTTTTAACACCTTTAGTTGTTTCAGTAAGAAGAATCGCTTATCATAAGATAGAAATTTCAGATATTAAAATACGTTAAAAATGCAATAAGGCCACCTAATGTCTATTTTAATGGATTTGAAAGAACCAGAATAGAAAAACTACCCTACAGCTGAAAACTCGACAATAAATTCTTCCCTTTCTAAAGTTAATTTAATCAACTTTAATTTGGTATTTGGTGTAAATCTTAAATCATCAAATTGTTTTCTAGACATTTAAGTAAACTAATGATTTCCAATAACAGTATAAATTTTATTTTTGTTTATTATTTTCTTTATCATATAATTATCAATCTCAAAAAATCTAAAACTTTTTTTAATTTTTTTAACTTTGTTTAAATGAAAGGTTTTCACATAATTAAGTTCTACGATTTTTGTTACCATTCTGTTGTAGCTCTCATTAAATTAAGTTATTTTATATGAATTATTTCAAGAATTGTCATTAGAATTAAAATGGAATTTTTTTAGCTTTCTTAACTTAAAAAAAAAAAATATATATATATATATTGTCTTTCATTAAAGCCAATACGAAATTTCAGGTTATTTTATACTTAAGAAGCTAATTATTTTAATAATCGAAATAGGCAATTATTACCTACTTCTGTGTTATTTATTTATAAATTAATACTTGTATGAAGATTACATTATATTTTACATCTGTATTTGGCAGCACATTATAACTATATTTTACGCTATATATGCGTTTGTGTGTACACGCAAACGAGTATATATATGTATAAAATTGCTACCTCAGTCAGTTAGTTAACCAATGTAACATATTTCCCTGATAGGGGAGGGAAATGTGTTACATTTGATATTTGAAAGCACATATAAATCGTAAAACGAAAGTCTTAACGAGGATAGATATAGGAGAAAACAATTATTTTTGTGACGGTTAACAAGGTTTAATAATGAATATGATTTCAAATATATATTTCATAACGTTGTCGTAACGAAGTAGGCAAGTTCTCTGTGGAATTGAAAAAAAAATGGAAAAGTTTAACTTCGTAAATTTTCCTTACCATACATTTCCTACAGCAAATGTATTCTTAACAGAAATATTAAAGAGTAGTTTAGAATTGCATCCATAAAGCGGTTAGTTTATTTGCTCTTAATGCAACATAATTATAAAAAAATCAGGAGATTCAAACATTTGAAGTGCTTTATATGAACGAATTGTACAATAACTGGAGTAGCACATGTATGCAAATGAAGTTATAATCACGATAGTATATTCACATTTTACGAGATTAAAATTTTGATTCATGTAATTAGAAACTTTGTGCTTTAAAATAAAATTATATAATACGTCTGCTGGCATTCGTCGAAATTTTGTGATCTCCTAAACATATCTATGTACTTTAATGATAGAAAATGGCTCTTTCTTTTGCGATCTTGAAAATATTAATATATTATTAGCCTGCCTTGTATGAGTATAAGTTCAAATTGACCATGTAACATACTGAACAGTTCCTTGAACCATAAGATGTCTACATGCGATTTTTACTGCATTTCCAGCTGTAATAACACCGAAAACGTTACATTCACCACCCTACCATTAATTTAGAAAAGCTAAATAAGAGTGATCTATTGCCCAATTCAATCCATTCTACAATCCTCAATTTTATTATTTTTTTTTGAAGGTTGATTTCTCTTTATTGGTAAATTCGTTTTCTGTAAAAGTGCCCGCCAACATTCAGGGCTGTTCATTTTTTAGCAGTAGTGGAATTCATTAGTTGAAGTTTCAATTAACAACAAAATGTTCCACCAGTTACTATTATTTACTTTACTCTTTTCGTAGTAAGAACACAAAGGGAGATCGGGACGGGGGCAAATGTTATAAACCACACTTACTCTCTATATATTTTTTTCTTTTCATTTTTATGGTGGAATTTAGAAAATGTACGAACACTCGTGATATGAAAACGTTTATTGAGAGTCTCTCTCTCTCTCTCTCTCTCTCTCTCTCTCTCTCTCTCTCATCTGCTCAAGCAGCCAAAGCCTTCATTCTTCGTACAATCTAGTCACGCTCTCGAGAATGACACTCGAAACTACTGTGGTGGCATCGTAGTCGCGGCCAGCGATCTCACAGACTCGGCACTCACACAAACCAGGGAGAAGGAGTTTTGTTATAAGTTTGTCCTGTGCAGCCAGGAAAGGCATTCCTGGCTGCACAGGACATAAGAGACCCTCCACGCTCTTCTGATAGTTTAGCAGTAAGAGGAAAGCCGCTATGGTTAACGGTTGTCCGGTAGCACAAGAAGTGAGTGGTGTGAATCAAGAGGCAAATATCGTGCCTCTGTCGTTAGAACTTTCAAACCGCCCCTAATGCAAGTAAAATTTGATTATAATGCATTGCTTTGGACTGTCGAAATAAAATGTTTCTCTACAGGTTTTGGTTCTAATCCTTCTCAGTTGTCTAATATTTCTTTGAGTATGTGGGTTTGACAACTACGAAATATTTTGTGGAGGGTTCTAAGCAATTTTCTGATCCCGTGAGTGAGAAGTTTAACGGGAATTATTAAATTCTGTTCATTCTGTGCCTTTCTAGAAGTTAATAAGAATTTTCAAGGAAGGAAATATTTGTTAAAATTTATGTACTTCAGGTTAACTTTTGAAATACCGCGATATTTCCTCAAACCCTGCTCTGAAGTTTATCAGCAATAACTTTGACAATAACTTTTGAAATACCACGATAATTTCTCAAACTCTGCTCTGAAGCTTATCAGCATACGTGTACTTGGCCTACCTCATATGTTCCATTTATAAATTTTAAACCTAAGTGGCTTACAGTAATTAAGAGATGCCAAGTTTCTTCGTGACTAAGATATTTTTATATACAGGCTAATGACCTCACATTAATTACCTTAGTATTAATTACAGCTACCATTTTGCCACCACAACACTTTATTTATTTAATAATAAAGCGTTAAACCTTTTCTCCACTTGTATATGGATTATGTATAATTTCTGCATTACTTCAACCTTGGTATCTACCAGTGTGGTGGCCGGTATAAGAATAGCCCAACTGTAGCCCATGCACATCGTATGTGGCGACTACAACTGGTACCCAGGGAGGGTAATGGATGGCAATAGTGTAGCCAATGAAGTTTTAACTGAGGCTCGGCTATTGCTGTTACACTCCTGCCAAGATCAGAGCTTATAGCTCAACACCCCATCCACACATTTTCTTCTACAGATAAGGGAATATGAAAAGCATTCTTGCTTCACTCATCTAGCAAAAATATAAAGAAAGAAAGAACCTTGGTATCTCTTCTGGGTGTAACACCCAAATCTTTGCTTCCGACTGGGTGATGGACTTCTCTCTCTCTATTAATGTGTGGTGCCTGTAATGCTGAGTTTCCTGCTGTGGAATGATTTAGATCAGGAGTGATCAGTTTAGTAGTGGAGTTCCGGATCTTTCCGTGAGATTTAGTGATCTTGTAGATCACTCAGAGTTTTTGGAGAAGTACCCCGTACTTTAACAGTGCCTCAATAAAGGCGGAAACCAGTCTGGGTAGTGGACTTTCCCATAATTCTTCATAGCACTGTACACATCCGAAAAGATGTTATGGGATATTAAGACAATTAATGTGAAGTCATTAGCCTCTATATAAGTAGCTTTGTTTGTTTGGATAAAGGATTAAATTACTGCAATTTCTTGGCATTTTTAATTTAATTTATATCCTAGTGAAAAATCTTTCAGCGGCTTGCAGTAATGTTTCTGGCTTGGATGGGTAACTCTAAATTTTTCCAAAGTTCCTGGATTATATATAAAACCTAACTTGCCTTTTACTGTATAGTACTTACATTCTAAAGTGTAGAGGCCGAAAAGAACTTGCTCTCAGAACATACGATTAAAATATCATACGCGATTATTCCGAAAAAATAATCAACATTAAGTAAAATAATTTCTTCTAAGAGATGAACTATACAAATAATAGTTTATTTATAATATATCCTTTATGGAAACTTAACAGACTTACCAGTGAGGGCATTCTACTTTTATGACTCATGAAAATTCAATTTTGTTTTTAATTTTAAAATAAAATACAGATACATATTTCTATTTAGTATTTCTATTAAATTTAAACTCACACTTATATAAATATTAAAATTTTCTGTTATAACAATGAAAATGTGCAGATGTTTCATTCAAATGAATATTTCCATTCTAAAATACAGGATGTGACAAAAATCTGAATTATATATTCATATTCATATCTGTCTCTTCATATTAATTCCTATTAATAACATAATTTAAATATTCTTTAAATTTAAAGTTTTTTATGAGTAACCTTTTTTATATTTAAATTGTATATTTTATCTGTGTCCGATTGTCTTTTCTACTACATTTTCGCATGATAAATTATGTTAATATAAAACATGTTTTTTTTTTATATACAGAAGCATTAAGTGCTTCCTTTTGTAGGGGGAGGATAAGTACCGTCGTCAAATTATTATATTTGACTTTGATAATTGAGTCTCAAACTATGACAGAGTTGAATAGAATAAAGTCAAATTTTTCCTTTTTTTTATAGAGAACAAGAGCATTATTCATATATTTTTTATATATTAATAATGTATTTTATTCATATATAAAAATTATATATTTTTATATATGTCATTTTCATAAAAGGGGGGGGGGAGTGACATTGAATTCATCGGAAAAATAATCATTTCAACAACTGTTTTAAACAATGGAACGTACTTTAGTATAGGGCTATACAGTGAAACTGTGTTAAAGAGTCATTTAAAATTTATCAATAAAATAGGTATTATTTTTAATATCTATTTGATATTTCTTTATTTAACACATTCTACAGATTCTTCACTGGCAATGTCACATGTTTTTAAATATGGTTTTATATGTGAATATCGTCATATTCCTCTATGAAGGGATATTATTACTACATGCCTATTATTACCTAAGTATGATAAAAAGAAATAACTCATCGAAAAGAACATGTAAGAATATTTTTAAAAGAATTAAAGTTGAGCAACTTTTACAGGTAAACTGAATTATACAAACATTGAAGAAAGACTGAAACAGTTTTAAAACAAGAACCAGACCTTGGAACCTCCGTGGCAAACTTTATTAATTCAGCTAGGGAGGCATGTGCTGACGTAGTCTGAAAAGATAGAAAAATAAGAACACCGTAGTGGACACAAGATATTAAAGAAGCATTCCTGGACAATAAGGAAACATACCGAAATTTCTTAGCAAATAAGCCGACAAATGTCCTAAAAGAATACTGAAGAAAATGTAAGAGATCTCAGCTATTTGTAAACGTAGATAAACAAAAGTCATGGGAGGACTTTAATAAATACCAGGCTGTAAATTGCGTGTATTCGTCTAGATATGTGGAATAAAAAAAATGTGTTTCCGGGAGAGAAACCTTTCTACCACCGTATGAGATTGGCTAACCTACCTTAACTTAAAAAGCCTTGATAAATGTTCTTAGAACGAGACTCGAACCCAGTTCTTCCAAAACATAAAAAAATTTGGATATCATAATATTGTAACAATCATCATAATCGATAGCGTTGATGCTTATTCTGATTCGTAACTTAATTAAAAGTGGTTCTATATCACTAAAAATATTAGCGGGAGAAGAGAAGCGAAGAATATTTATGGCGCTTACATTCTACTAGAATAATTTCGCATTCTACTTTATTTTCTAATCGCATATTCAGAAGAATATTTCCAATCGATGCAAGACGTTGTACTTTGATTTAACTTTCTGCTTCAGAATTCTGCGTGAAGTATTACGCTTTGAATACCGGCTAGAAACGGTAAGTCGAACATTCTTCTCTCTGACAGCTATTTTCCTGACGAGTAAGCAAATCTATGGAATGCCGTCCGTGCGTGCAATAAGTTTAGCACCGTCAGGTGAGCAAATATAATTAGGCAACTAGAAGATGGACTGGTGCTAGCTTTAGAATAGGATTCTGCAGCTAGCTGGTAATTCCATATTTCCAGGCTTTCAGTTCGGTCTGCTTGCGCTTCTTCAATATCTTCGTTGATAAATAATTCATTTCTTGGGTGATTTGTGAAAGAATATTTAATATCCTCATGCGCCTTCTGTTGAAAACGAAATCCTGTATTTTGCTTAATATTGCGACATTCTTATAACTCAAAAAGAAAAAAAAAAAACAACACCTGAAAGGTAACTATACCTGTTAATTTTAATGCCCCTGTTTTTATTTTATAACATGCTTGTGAGATTTCTTTCAACACAAAATTACCATTTACACAGATTATTATTGTGATAATATTAATATTCATTAGTTTTTCTAATATATTAATATCCATACTAATAACGTAACATAGTTAGTATGGATTTTAACATCGGGAACATGGTGATTTTGTCACAAATTAGCGTTTCTCAGATAACAAACAATGTCATATCGGATGGTCTATTATTTTGTCTATAGAGCAGTTCTATCGTAGCGCAGTTGTTAGTAATATCTTTTGGTTGGAAAGGAGGCTGGATTGTCCTTTTTAAATGTCGTAGAACATTTAAAAAGGATATTTCAACTAAACGTGAGTTAGTCGGTACCATACAGAGGTTGGACTGAATAGTTGATCAGAATAACAGCCTAAGTAATTCAGGTGCAAGTATCTGTATAAATACTAGTGCTGTTTTGGGGTGGGGAGATGGGGTTTCAGAAAATTAACGAAGTTTCCGGGAAGAAACATCTTACCACCTCATGTAATACTGAGTAGCTTATCCTCATTTGAAAATATCTCGTATAGTTCTGATGGGTTTTTCGAATCCCTGTCTTTCCGAATGAAGAACAAATTGAAAAGTGATGAAGAACACATGATGCATTCACATCATAGCTTTAATTGCTCAGCAAAATCTAAACAAAAAAGATACCTAATTATTTTACAAGCATTAATATACAGGGTGGTTAAAATTTCCACGTACAAACTTTGAAGCGGAGGTAGAGAACATCAAAATCAACCATATTCACATAGGAAAGCATGACAGGAAACGCCACCCGAAAGTGATAGGTGGCGCTGTTCGCCACCGCTCCAGGTGAGCAATTGAGGCTTCCTCGTTCAAGCTTTCGACGTCGTACGAAGAACATGCATCGTTTTACGAACGCTGAGATGGCAGACATGCATCTCGTTTACCATATTATGTATCGAATTACTATTGAACTGTTCAGTTACGCCTAATAAATTTTTGTACACTACTTACTGCCTTGTGTTATTTCTGTATCTTTGTGTCCCTGTTAGTACCTTCCGGTATCTTTGTGTCCCTGTTAGTACCTTCCGGTGGCATTTCCGGTCATGCTTTCCTATGTGAATATAGTTGATTTTGATGTTCTCCTCCCCTCAAAGTTTGTACGTGGAATTTTGAACCGCCCTGTATAAAGAAATTGGGATCTGCGCAGCCTGTGAGTCGCAAAGTGGACACACTTCCCACTCTATTCAAGGAAAAATAATAATTTTCCAGTATAGTAGGCTAATCTAGGTGTTATCACATTCTTGCGCGATTGTTATGGTTAATTAAAATCATCACTTATAGAATAGAACTGTTCTATAAATGTTTCCCTATTTTCTTAACATATTTTATCTCCAAGTACTTAAGTTATTTCCTTTGGTTCCAAATATTATTTCCTTTAGCTTATTCCCAATCATCGCATATTCTCAGTCGCATTCAATAAAACTTCTATACCGGTGAACTTGTGATGCAATAATAGTAATAATAAATAAGGAGTACGCATCAATATTCAAAAGCATTTGAGATGGGTGAATTGCCTTATAGTGCAGATTGCTATTTATAACGCTGTGTCTCAGATCTTCAGTATTATAAGTGAAAGCATATTACAATCTTCCAATGCCAGTAGTTAACGTTGGAAAAAGTTGAACCAATGATAAACTGAGGAAACCTTATCAACAAAATACGACTGAGATTTTTTCCGACATTATATCATTGCATACAATCCACATTGCAAAACTGACCAACTTGGTTGGCCAGTTTTGCCTGAGAAGTCGTAAACTCTTTTGCCATGTACGAGAGGAGTGGAATGACAGTAGTACAATAGCTTCGAAACTTTATGAAGCAGCGCCCTCTATGTAAAGAATATTTTTGCGCTGCCTTTCCATTAAATAATTTGACAAAACTATCGTAACTGGTATCATATTTATAGAATAGTACAATAGCTTCGAAACTTTATGAAGCAGCGCCCTCTATGTAAAGAATATTTTTGCGCTGCCTTTCCATTAAATAATTTGACAAAACTATCGTAACTGGTATCATATTTATAGAAATTTGATATTTTAATACATTCATTAGCAAATATTGCATAAGCACCATGTGACACTAAAAACTTTAAATGCAAATTTTCAAATCTGACAGAATTTTTTGAGAACTAATTACGTCTCGACCAATGCAAAGGCAACAATTTTATTTTATCATAATCAAAGGTTGTATAAGATACTATGCGAGTACTACGTGAAAAGTTTTTTCATTATTATTTTATTTATTTCCTACACCGTGGAAAGTAACCTTGAACTTGCTCAGAAGCAAACCAATATCCATCAACAAGGTTCATTTGATTATTTTAAGTTGAGCAAACTCCATATTCCACTAATTTTTTTATAAAACAGCCTTCAAAAATTTAGTAAAAAATTTTTGTATTGAACATTGTGGATCCAACAATCTTAGAATAAATTAACTCATGTAAAATATTTTTAAATAAACATAATTAGGAAAACACAGCAATTAATTTTATACAGATATATCTCATTAGTTATATACTGCATTTAGAAATATTCCTAAATAACACTTTCTTTTTATCCTACTATTGATTTGTCACTTCGAAGTGCTTGCAACTCTCTGGTTAAAACAATTTCATTTTCATTGTGCTGAGTGCTGTGATCTCTTTGCAGGGTACAAGTCATCCATGCAAATATGTTTAACGTGTGCAAAAGAAGTTACCTGCTTGATCGAGTGCGGTCATTTACGAGTAATTCAAGTGTTTTAGTTTGGCCAGTGTTTAGGAAATCATAACGAAATGCTTCTAAGTAAAATTTAGCCCATGCAAGAGGAAGTATACGAAAGAAGGCTTAATTCGTTGTACATTCAAGAAATTGTGGTTGCTATATAATAACGTAACATGCACTTTATAAGTAAATAAGGTTGATGAAATTGTTTGTGTTAATCTATATTATGATTTAAATAAACATTGAAAGTGGAATTTAGAGGTTTTTTCTTTTTTGTTACCTAATTCTATGGATATACTGTTTAAGATAATTTTACAGTCTTCAAGATTTTTAAGTGCTCGTAACTGTGATCACAAGTTATCGATTGTAGCCTAAAAGATAGTCTTACAAAACCTGCTACGCCTTCATTTGTCGAGAAAAGGAACTGCGGTAAGTAATTAGATTGTACCTTTAGATTCTGAGTTATGCCTTGTTCAATTTTTTTTTTTTTTTTTTTTTTGTAACGTCATAACTACGACAGTCGATAAACGTATGAGGGTCTCCGATCGATGTGTTTATGACAGATCTCCGATAGTTGGTCATTAAGATGCGCGAGACAGATTATAATCTGTCTCGCGCATCCTAATGACCAATTATTCATTACAATCAACAACAGTTGATTATAATCAACATATGGTTCGATGTCAAAGAACTTAAAAAACTTAAAAGTTCATTACTTTTTTCCTAATTAAATGCTAACTTTTTTAACATAATTAATCAGAATTGTATTAAGGGATAAAGTTACAGATTTGTAAGTCAACTTCTAAGCAGAATAACTGAGCCAAAAATTCACTGTGACTTAAAAATAGACGTGGTGTAACTTATATATTGAGAACACACCAATGAAACCAAAATATGTTCATTTAAGTTTACAAATGTATATTTTATTTTACTGAAATATTATTTACAAGTATATTCACAGAGAATCATTCGAACATGTAATTACCTAGAAATATTTCATATGATTTAGTTTACACCCTTCACATTTCCAATGAAAAAAAACATACTCTTCATGAATGTAATAATAACATTGTTCATTACTCACTGTCTTTGGTTAGAGTACATCAAAATAGCTGGTCGCGCAAATGAATCTTCAGCTCCCAGACCATGGGAAGAATGACTCCATACCTCTGATGTAGTGTTAGCCGAGAAAGTACACGATACCTACTTAAAGATTCCGTGTATTCCTTTGTCATCACCAAATATAAAAGAGGTCTTCGTATAGTGTTCGTAAATGTCTCAAAATAACGAATCTTTATTGAACTGAATAAAGTCTTGAAAGTCTAATTTTACCATCGAAGAGTTGAGATGAGTTGCTATAACCATAATACAGATAGTTTGTAATTCAGTTTCTATAAAACGTAGATGTCTCTCAATAGCACGCATTTTGGGTGAAAATCGTTCAGCTTCTTTGCAGCCTAAAGAGAAAACTATACTTACACCACTTCTTTTTTCGTCGACGATAAGTTCACCATCTTGGCATTTGAGAATAATCCAGTCTCCGATGTCAGCTTCATAATCTACCATGCGTTGCAGATAACAATATAATGTAATCGCGATGAGTTTATTCTCAGAATGAAATTGGAGAATTCAACTGACTGATTATTCTCATGGTTTGCTTCATTTTTTCCCTTATTCTAAACTTCGTTTTTAAAACTATCTGCATATTAATTAAGATCTATTGTATTTTACATATTTTATTTAAAAAATGCTATTTTTCCCTAACCTGTTGCAACTCGTGAATTTTCTTTATGCAATATGATTGTATTAATTTAAAAGGCACTGCAAGATTGTTTTTAAATAAATGTAATAATCTTTTCATTGCACTTAAAACACAAAAAATGTGGAAGCTAATTTGAGTTTAAGATGAGGAAGAAGAAAGGATAGAAAGAAATTAAACTATTGTGACGGCTAATAGGTTACAGTTAATGAATTGAGACTCAATTATCTCACGCACCTTGCAGACAGTGAACTGTCACGTGCTTGGCTTACTAAGTAAACTTGGGAATCCACACTGAATGATGCATTCTTTTATTCAGTGTTTTATTTGTAAATTACAGTTAAGCAATCTGCAAATGAAAATTATATGTAGCCACAATTCATCAGAAATAAGTAATAAGCACATATTTTGCTGCAGATCTTTTGATTTTCTGTTTGAATTTTGTCCGTTGCATATTTTATCGGTTTTCGTGGAAAGATTAACGGGATTCACGATGTTACACATTTGGTGACAAGCAATTGAAATGTAAACAGTTCAGGTATGCAGTTTTTCTCTTCTTTCCTTCAACTAGATTGTCAGGGAAGAGTGCCTATTTTCCAGGATGAAGAACCTCAGTTTCCAGGAGAAAACTCTTAATCCAGGCATGTGTGCGGCAAACCAGTTACTTCAGTAATTTGGAAAGCGATGTAATATGGCAAAACTTCATTATCAATCTCAGATATGATGAGTTTTGTTTCCTGAAAGAAAGAATAACAAAGAACAATTTTAGGGTGAGTTCATTTCAGATAAAACCAAAAAGTTCTAGGAAGAAAGAATACTGTAAATTGTCATTTGAAATATATATATATATATATATATATATATATTTAAATTGCAAACCTATATGACATATGACTGTATCATATCAAGTGCGATCTGGGTTTAGAAATTATAAGTAGATGCCGAGTTTAGTTGTTGTCTGTTAATTAGTGTCAGATAATTTTTTTTAAATTTTCTTTCTGAAAGTAATTAATAATGTAAATATTCCATGCTCTATTAATTTTCTGAACTGTGTTGAAGTTCTTTGAAAAAAATTCAAACAACTTTTTAATTATTATAAAATTTTAATATTAGAATTAAAATATGAGTGCTAAGGGATAAGTGCATGAGATGGAATGGATGAAACCCTTGGAGGGTAATGGATGGCAATGCTGTAGCCAATGAAGTACTAACTGAGGCTCGGCTATTGCTGTTACCCTTCTGCCATGATCAGAGCTTTAATAGCTCATTAACACCTTATCCCTACACTGTCCTCTACAGATAACAGGGAAGATGAAAAGCATTCTTGCTTTGCCCATTAGATCTGAAATAGGCGACTTCAAATTTTACATGACGTCACCATTCCAGAATCTAACAATTAACAAAATATTAGCGCAGTATAACTATGTTTTTTTTGTAACAACATCTTGTATGATAAACTGTGAATTATGTGAATTTAAATTAATGTATCTGTATGTCTAGCATGAATCTAAGTCAGCAAAAGGGGCAGATATGAGAGAAATCATTAGTAAAATATTGTAAATGAAAGAATGCGTATTATTCAGCAATATAAGGCAAAGATTGCCCTAATACTATAAGAGCCGCGTAAGCACCCGCGGGCATCACATCTGAGAAAACATCATGACCCATACGTTCCCGGAAACAAGAAGTCTCATATGTTGATCGGTGAAGTCACCCAGCCTGAGACCAATGGGTGAAACGATAAGAGAAATTCAAACTTGGAAAGGTGACGCTCTAGGGGAGCGAATAAAACCCGCGACACGGAAGTAAATCACCCCCGTTTGTTTCTTGTTCCTGCTTTTCTCTTCGTGGGCTCCAAGAGTTCTTCGCAGTTCAGCTCTCATTTTTGAGGACTGACTTACGAATGGATCCGGCATGACACCGCAGCAGATTTCGGCAAGATCAACCATGGGCCGTAACGAGAAGGTCATCGACGTAAAACCTTAGCAGAGAGATATCGCCCAGCTCAGGCGAGCATCTGTAACCCATGTGGCGATAAGATCGAGACAACCAGAATCGAAACAATGAATGAAGGACGGAAGAAAACCGATAAAGAATAGATAAGTACTCTCACTTGTTCTAGCCCCTTTTGAGAATTGACTAACAGTGTTAAGAGAATGCAACCTAAAATTTGTAATGTTAGAGTGAAGAACTAAGATTTATGTAAATGACTATGCTTTTGAAATGAACTTTAAGAACTTTCCGTTAGATAGAGATTCTGTCATAATTAATCCCAGAGAGATTATTTATGTGCTAAAATGTCCAAATGTCCAATTGAGCTGTAATTAAGAATGTATTATATGTTGAGTTATTGAATTTGTTAACATTTCGAAGTCAATGCATAATGGTTTTAAGAATGAGAGAGTGAAAGAATGGTAGAAGTTTAAAATTAGATTTGATAACCACATTAAATTTTATGGCATTATATAATGAGTTTAATAAATATTTGGTTCCTTACTTACATGTGTTTCTGATCATGATGACTGACCCTGACCCTTCATAAAACTTCGAACCTGTGATCGCGTGTGTGTGTGCGGGATACCCCAATTGAAAGTAGTAGGACACGACTGCAAATAAAATAAAATAAGCCAGAGAACCCAAGGCTTCTAATAATTCAATTAACATTATTAGTGGCACCTGATATTCTATGATTACCCTAAAGGCTGAGTTTGTCTCTAACCTTAAGGCCCAGGCTGACACAGATAAAAAATAAATTCCATGAGTTATCCTGAGTCACCAGGATAACTCATGGAATTCAGGGAACAGGCAATTTCTGGTGGCCCTTAAAATGTTAAATTACGTAAGAAAAGGTATACGAGAAGCGAGACATAAGGTTAAGATTAATATTAATGAAGATCACATAACAATGGTGCAACCTACTTAACAAAGAGGTACATACGATAGAATTTGGTATAGCGGCTGAAGTAGGAAAGGAAAAAGTTCAATATATTGCCTCGATATATCAATATCAGAGATATACGACCGCAACATAGTCTTTATAAGGATAATCAATACAAAAGGTTACGAAATTTCAAACGTATTTACAGTGCACCTAAATTCAATTTGATTTTCAGTTTCATTTCAAAGAAAACAAAATATCTTTCAAGTATTTGTTTGAGACGTTACTTATGTTTATTCACTGTTATACATAGCGCTACATAATTCATTGAAATAATTTATTATGCATATCCGTTTATTTAGGCAAATGGTGTTATGGTTAAGAAAAAACTGTGGATCAATTGGAAGATATGTAGAGGATTAAAATGAAAATAATGCGGTTATTTTCCGGTACGCGAAATTTATCTGAAATGAGTGATAAAGAAAGAGATCTAATAAGAAATGCGAATAATTTAATATATTTATTAAAAAAATGAAATTAACTATGAATTAATCGCAATCTGGAGAACATTGTATAAATCATAAGTCACATAACATTATGGTCATAAGTGCAAAAATGATTTTAAAAAAATTGTGAAATGAAACTTACCAGAATTGCAAAAAATAAAATGGATATAAAAAAAAATAATAAACGTAAAAAGATAACCAAACACATGCTAAATAATAAATCCAATGAGGAAATAAAAAAGAAGTTACATATCTCAAAACAAATTAACGAAGTATATCACAACACATCAGGAAGCCTATATTCGTAATTTACCTTTGACAAATAATGAGAATGCTAGTTGAAATCATAAGATTTAGACATACCTAAATGTGGGAGAATCTGTTACATTTCCACTCTGACTACGGATAAATATCAAAAGAATTATAAAATGTTGCCATAATTCGTAAGAAGCTAACCACAGATTTGGATGATGTACTGATGTTTTAAGAACAATCGGAATAGGATTGATAACAAAAGTAATAAAATTGAGAGATTAATTACCTGGAGATTGATTAAAGAATGCGACTTGATAAATAAAACATGCAAAAAATATATTTTATATGTTATTCAAATTTTACGAAAAGATATTTATTTCTTATAATTACCTAGAATTTGTTGGTCAGTTATATGAGAGTACACTTCTTTAAGACGAGAAACAACCGAACACACAGCTTCTTCTGAAGTAGTCCATCTTGCACGTCTTTAAATAGTGATAGCTTCAGAACTCCGATTAAATGCATGGGAGAAAAACAAACAACGCTAATGAGTAACCAATAGAGTTATCAGTAAAAACAAATAATGATTCGTATATTTATTTAACCTTTTTGTATAGGATCGACTGGATTCAAGAAAAAAAAGTTGTTTAAAACAAAAAAAATATTATTTAAGATCATTACGAGGGAGAGGATATTGTAATTAAACCCAGTCAAATAAATAACGCTTGTGAATTGAAACAATTCCTGGAAAAATTAAAAACATCATTTTTTAACTTTTATTAAAAAGATATAATTTTCTTTATTAAATAAAATAAAGAAAATTATATCTACGAAACATAAACAAGAACAAAAAAACATCAATTCAAAAAAGAAAAGACAAGAACAAAATAAAATAACATCTAAATGTTATTACCTCAAGAAATTAGGTACCACAGGTACTCTTCACGATGACAGCAAACGGATGCACGACACATAACAGAAATGTGAAAAATTTATGTTACCATCTTTGAATAAATATACACATTTTAGTTAAGAATATCATAATATCTTAACATTTCATAGGTTATAAATCTCTCAAGTTTGTGGATATGTTACGATATCCACAAACGTTTGCAAGACACCGTATAAAAATTAAGTGAGAGTATTCATGTTACACTCTCATTATGCATATGCACACTTTCGTAAAGAATATCCTGACACCTTAACATTTGAGAGGTTATAAATCTTAAGTTTTAATAATGGCAAACCGTGAGCAGACATATAAATACAAAATCAATAACGGAAAAACTCACATAAAAAAGATTATTTAATAGTAATTTACTATTAAATAATCTAGACACCTTATTTCGAGTTCTGACACACTGGAAAATAAAGAGATGATTGTTGCTGAGTTATCAACCGGTTTTTAATAGGGATAGCGACATCAATTCTTCATGATGCCCACCATCCCGACATGTTTCTTGACAGATCGCGATGTCCATCAAAGGGACACAAGAAAGCTAATTTTCTCAAAATTTCGATTGTACGTTTCCCTTTTTAAACATTCATAGTACTCTAACATTGCTTATTGGTAGTCCTCTTATGTCACACTACACTTGACTCTTACAAAATTTTAAATCCTATTAAATTATGAATACCCCATTCAAGAAACATGTTTCGGCACTTTTTGGTGCCTCATCAGGAGATGGCTAGGGAGGAGGGAATAATCTTAGAGAAAGTCTTAACTTTTCTCGTCTTATTGAAAGGATTTTGCTGTTAATAGAAACGTAAAACACGTAAATTACCTGGGATTAAAAATTGATTGATTTAATCAAATGTTTGAACCCACATGAAATTTTGAAATCTGAATCGTTCTCTACTCAAAGCACATTTTCGAAAGCATATGAATGAAAGCATACAAAGAGAAAAACTGAACGAAAAATCTGGATGTACATGCCTTAGAAAATAGAAAGGCCACTAAAAGAAATTATACAAGAAATAAAACAGATATGATCGACAAACTTTGAAACCGAAATGACCATTTTTAAAATTCAAAACGGAATTCGCAGCTGTTCTATAATTGCAATGCAAATAATTGTAATTAGGGAATGAAAACGCAATATCACACATACTCATGGAAAATTTAAAAGCAGAAGTAAAATAAAATAAAAATTAAAAAAAATAATCCCACTGAATCATAAAAAAACTTTAACATGCCCAAATTTATTGAGTAGTCTACATGGCTGCAAATCACGAATGGTATCAACACCAGACAACAACGAATATAAACTTCCTCTACGGAATGCTTAATTCAAAACCACTGAAAGAAGGCCTCACATTTCCTTCGGAGTAGCAAATGTATCACATCAAGAGGAGTCACATGAAGATAATTGAAATAAATGCCTGAAATAAAAAACTTTCGTTAAGAGTATCCTAACATCTTAACGTTTGAAAGGTTATAAATCTTACAAGTACTATGCTACGGTATCCACAAACGTTTCCAAGACATATTATAATAATTAAGTGAGTGTATTCATGTTACCATGTCTGTATATATATACACACACTAACGTTAGGAATATCATAAGATCTAAACAATTGAGATGATATAAATCTTACAAGTGCTATGCTACAATATCCACAAACGTTTGCAAGACACCATAGAATAATTAAGTGAGTATATTCATGTTACCCTCTCTGTATGTGTATACACACTTTCGTTAAGAATATCCTAACATCTTAACTAATGAGAGGTTATTAATCTTACAAGTACTATGCTACGATATCAACAAACGTTTGCAAGACACCTTATAATAATTAAGTGAGTGGATTCATGTTACCCTCTCTGTATGTATATACACACTTTAGTTAAGAATATCCTAACATCTTAACTAATCAGAGGTTATAAATCTTACAAGTACTATGCTACGATATCAACAAACGTTTGCAAGACACCTTATAATAATTAAGTGAGTGTATTCATGTTACCCTCTCTGTATGTATATACACACTTTAGTTAAGAATATCCTAACATCTTAACTAATCAGAGGTTATAAATCTTACAAGTACTATGCTACGATATCAACAAACGTTTGCAAGACACCTTATAATAATTAAGTGAGTGGATTCATGTTACCCTCTCTGTATGTATATACACACTTTAGTTAAGAATATCCTAACATCTTAACTAATCAGAGGTTATAAATCTTACAAGTACTATGCTACGATATCCACAAACGTTTGCAAGACACCTTATAATAATTAAGTGAGTGTATTCATGTTACCCTCTCTGTATGTATATACACACTTTAGTTAAGAATATCCTAACATCTTAACTAATAAGAGGTTATAAATCTTACAAGTTATATGCTACGATATCAACAAACGTTTGCAAGACACCTTATAATAATTAATTGAGTGTATTCATGTTACCCTCTCTGTATGTATATACACACTTTAGTTAAGAATATCCTAACATCTTAACTAATAAGAGGTTATAAATCTTACAAGTTATATGCTACGATATCAACAAACGTTTGCAAGACACCTTATAATAATTAAGTGAGTGTATTCATGTTACCCTCTCTGTATGTATATACACACTTTAGTTAAGAATATCCTAACATCTTAACTAATAAGAGGTTATAAATCTTACAAGTTATATGCTACGATATCAACAAACGTTTGCAAGACACCTTATAATAATTAAGTGAGTGTATTCATGTTACCCTCTCTGTATGTATATACACACTTTAGTTAAGAATATCCTAACATCTTAACTAATCAGAGGTTATAAATCTTACAAGTACTATGCTACGATATCCACAAACGTTTGCAAGACACCTTATAATAATTAAGTGAGTGTATTCATGTTACCCTCTCTGTATGTATATACACACTTTAGTTAAGAATATCCTAACATCTTAACTAATCAGAGGTTATAAATCTTACAAGTACTATGCTACGATATCCACAAACGTTTGCAAGACACCTTATAATAATTAAGTGAGTGTATTCATGTTACCCTCTCTGTATGTATATACACACTTTAGTTAAGAATATCCTAACATCTTAACTAATAAGAGGTTATAAATCTTACAAGTTATATGCTACGATATCAACAAACGTTTGCAAGACACCTTATAATAATTAAGTGAGTGTATTCATGTTACCCTCTCTGTATGTATATACACACTTTAGTTAAGAATATCCTAACATCTTAACTAATAAGAGGTTATAAATCTTACAAGTTATATGCTACGATATCAACAAACGTTTGCAAGACACCTTATAATAATTAAGTGAGTGTATTCATGTTACCCTCTCTGTATGTATATACACACTTTAGTTAAGAATATCCTAACATCTTAACTAATAAGAGGTTATAACTCTTACAAGTTATATGCTACGATATCAACAAACGTTTGCAAGACACCTTATAATAATTAAGTGAGTGTATTCATGTTACCCTCTCTGTATGTATATACACACTTTAGTTAAGAATATCCTAACATCTTAACTAATCAGAGGTTATAAATCTTACAAGTACTATGCTACGATATCAACAAACGTTTGCAAGACACCTTATAATAATTAAGTGAGTGTATTCATGTTACCCTCTCTGTATGTATATACACACTTTAGTTAAGAATATCCTAACATCTTAACTAATCAGAGGTTATAAATCTTACAAGTACTATGCTACGATATCAACAAACGTTTGCAAGACACCTTATAATAATTAAGTGAGTGTATTCATGTTACCCTCTCTGTATGTATATACACAATTTAGTTAAGAATATCCTAACATCTTAACTAATAAGAGGTTATAAATCTTACAAGTTATATGCTACGATATCCACAAACGTTTGCAAGACACCTTATAATAATTGAGTGTATTCATGTTACCCTCTCTGTATGTATATACACACTTTAGTTAAGAATATCCTAACATCTTAACTAATAAGAGGTTATAAATCTTACAAGTACTATGCTACGATATCCACAAACGTTTGCAAGACTCCTTATAATAATTAAGTGAGTGTATTCATGTTACCCTCTCTGTATGTATATACACACTTTAGTTAAGAATATCCTAACATGTTAACTAATCAGAGGTTATAAATCTTACAAGTACTATGCTACGATATCCACAAACGTTTGCAAGACACCTTATAATAATTAAGTGAGTGTATTCATGTTACCCTCTCTGTATGTATATACACACTTTAGTTAAGAATATCCTAACATCTTAACTAATCAGGGGTTATAAATCTTACAAGTACTATGCTACGATATCCACAAACGTTTGCAAGACACCTTATAATAATTAAGTGAGTGTATTCATGTTACCCTCTCTGTATGTATACACACTTTAGTTAAGAATATCCTAACATCTTAACTAATAAGAGGTTATAAATCTTACAATTTATATGCTACGATATCAACAAACGTTTGCAAGACACCTTATAATAATTAAGTGAGTGTATTCATGTTACCCTCTCTGTATGTATATACACACTTTAGTTAAGAATATCCTAACATCTTAACTAATAAGAGGTTATAAATCTTACAAGTTATATGCTACGATATCAACAAACGTTTGCAAGACACCTTATAATAATTAAGTGAGTGTATTCATGTTACCCTCTCTGTATGTATATACACACTTTAGTTAAGAATATCCTAACATCTTAACTAATAAGAGGTTATAAATCTTACAAGTTATATGCTACGATATCAACAAACGTTTGCAAGACACCTTATAATAATTAAGTGAGTGTATTCATGTTACACTCTCTGTATGTATATACACACTTTAGTTAAGAATATCCTAACATCTTAACTAATCAGAGGTTATAAATCTTACAAGTACTATGCTACGATATCAACAAACGTTTGCAAGACACCTTATAATAATTAAGTGAGTGTATTCATGTTACCCTCTCTGTATGTATATACACACTTTAGTTAAGAATATCCTAACATCTTAACTAATCAGAGGTTATAAATCTTACAAGTTATATGCTACGATATCAACAAACGTTTGCAAGACACCTTATAATAATTAAGTGAGTGTATTCATGTTACCCTCTCTGTATGTATATACACACTTTAGTTAAGAATATCCTAACATCTTAACTAATAAGAGGTTATAAATCTTACAAGTTATATGCTACGATATCAACAAACGTTTGCAAGACACCTTATAATAATTAAGTGAGTGTATTCATGTTACCCTCTCTGTATGTATATACACACTTTAGTTAAGAATATCCTAACATCTTAACTTATAAGAGGTTATAAATCTTACAAGTTATATGCTACGATATCAACAAACGTTTGCAAGACACCTTATAATAATTAAGTGAGTGTATTCATGTTACCCTCTCTGTATGTATATACACACTTTAGTTAAGAATATCCTAACATCTTAACTTATAAGAGGTTATAAATCTTACAAGTTATATGCTACGATATCAACAAACGTTTGCAAGACACCTTATAATAATTAAGTGAGTGTATTCATGTTACCCTCTCTGTATGTATATACACACTTTAGTTAAGAATATCCTAACATCTTAACTAATAAGAGGTTATAAATCTTACAAGTTATATGCTACGATATCAACAAACGTTTGCAAGACAACTTATAATAATTAAGTGAGTGTATTCATGTTACGCTCTCTGTATGTATATACACACTTTAGTTAAGAATATCCTAACATCTTAACTTATAAGAGGTTATAAATCTTACAAGTTATATGCTACGATATCAACAGACGTTTGCAAGACACCTTATAATAATTAAGTGAGTGTATTCATGTTACCCTCTCTGTATGTATATACACACTTTAGTTAAGAATATCCTAACATCTTAACTTATAAGAGGTTATAAATCTTACAAGTTCTATGCTACGATATCAACAAACGTTTGCAAGACACCTTATAATAATTAAGTGAGTGTATTCATGTTACCCTCTCTGTATGTATATACACACTTTAGTTAAGAATATCCTAACATCTTAACTAATAAGAGGTTATAAATCTTACAAGTTATATGCTACGATATCAACAGACGTTTGCAAGACACCTTATAATAATTAAGTGAGTGTATTCATGTTACCCTCTCTGTATGTATATACACACTTTAGTTAAGAATATCCTAACATCTTAACTAATAAGAGGTTATAAATCTTACAAGTTATATGCTACGATATCAACAGACGTTTGCAAGACACCTTATAATAATTAAGTGAGTGTATTCATGTTACCCTCTCTGTATGTATATACACACTTTAGTTAAGAATATCCTAACATCTTAACTTATAAGAGGTTATAAATCTTACAAGTTCTATGCTACGATATCAACAAACGTTTGCAAGACACCTTATAATAATTAAGTGAGTGTATTCGTGTTACCCTCTCTGTATGTATATACACACTTTAGTTAAGAATATCCTAACATCTTAACTTATAAGAGGTTATAAATCTTACAAGTTATATGCTACGATATCAACAAACGTTTGCAAGACACCTTATAATAATTAAGTGAGTGTATTCATGTTACCCTCTCTGTATGTATATACACACTTTAGTTAAGAATATCCTAACATCTTAACTAATAAGAGGTTATAAATCTTACAAGTTATATGCTACGATATCAACAAACGTTTGCAAGACAACTTATAATAATTAAGTGAGTGTATTCATGTTACCCTCTCTGTATGTATATACACACTTTAGTTAAGAATATCCTAACATCTTAACTTATAAGAGGTTATAAATCTTACAAGTTATATGCTACGATATCAACAGACGTTTGCAATACACCTTATAATAATTAAGTGAGTGTATTCATGTTACCCTCTCTGTATGTATATACACACTTTAGTTAAGAATATCCTAACATCTTAACTTATAAGAGGTTATAAATCTTACAAGTACTATGCTACGATATCAACAAACGTTTGCAAGACACCTTATAATAATTAAGTGAGTGTATTCGTGTTACCCTCTCTGTATGTATATACACTTTAGTTAAGAATATCCTAACATCTTAACTTATAAGAGGTTATAAATCTTACAAGTTCTATGCTACGATATCAACAAACGTTTGCAAGACACCTTATAATAATTAAGTGAGTGTATTCGTGTTACCCTCTCTGTATGTATATACACACTTTCGTTAATAATATTGAAATATCTTTTTGTTAGAGGCGTTATAATTCTTACATGTAATCTTTTGCTGTGCCAAATAATCTTTACAAGTCGCATTGTTCTAATTGCATTTATTGAGATTACTTGTTATCATATCTGTATATACAAAGAGAGACACACAAATTCACTTTAGATTACGATATCGAAATTACCTTTACTCTAGACATATTTTGATTCTTATGTATTCGGTGCTGTGTTACCCTATATTATCCTTTTTTTTCTTAATTTTGTGAAATGCAAAATTTCTGTTGTTGACTTCCTTATTACCTTCCTCTTTTTTGTTTTCTTTGGTAATGTTTAACTCATTTTTTAAGTTTCTAAATAGGTCTATATGTTCCTGTTCTGGTTTTATGGTTTCCTTCAATTTCATTCTGCTTTTTGGTACCTGAAAGTCTGTTATATGCATAAAGTTGTGGAGTATATTCGAACCGGTGTTTGAAATTTATTTTGTAGTAATTTTAGTTATTCATACTTCTAAGTAATTCGTTGTTTTTTTTTATTATAAACCGTATGGTGTTTTGCTTGTATCCTCACCTTTATATTGTATTTACTGGAGTAATTGTTGTTCAATGTGTTGCATATGACAGTTTTATATACCGAATGTTTTTCTGTTCCCCTTTTTATTATGTTCTGTCTACTTCCGTAACCTTTGGATCCATGAATTGAACCTCTTGCGTGCAGTTAGCTTTTTCGTTTTTCTCACTTTTTCTAAGCAACCGTTAATTTATTCTTGCCTTATACTTATGCTTATATCGTGCCTCATTTTTTTTTGGTTGGCTTTATCGCTCCTCGTTTCATTAGGTTGGAGACGAAGTCTTATAAACCGAAGATTGCATCTTGTTTGTAAAGTAGTGTTTCTCATTTCCTATTATATGCACACATATAATTATTTTATACCTTCCGTGTATGTCAGGAAAATTGTTTATGTCTGTTTTACATTTTATAATATGATAAAAATCTAAGACACCTTTTATATTATGTTGTGAATCTTTATAAACCCGATCCTGTATTGACTTTGATATCTTTCTGATACTTAAAAAACGTATGCATGTAGAATGCACTTCGGACAATCTGTGCAATGAGTTTATATTAATGATTTCCCCGTGAGGCTATTACTAGTAGAGCAGATAAAGCATAACTCGTTTTTTTATATAAAAAACACGAAATATATTAAGAAAATGAAAGTATTTAGCCGTGTCAGAGCCCTACATTCTACCTCGTACCAACATAATTACCATGATTAATTGTGCTTGAACTGCATTCCACATACACAAAATAAAACGAGATAATATTTTATTTACTTCTAAAGAAATATAAACGTTTCAATACCATTTCAAATATTTTGGAAGATCTATTTTAATGTACTTACGGCTGATCCTGCTGATTTCTTTCTTTCACAGTAAAAATAAAGATTTTGATTCAGTTGTTACTTTATTTCCATTTTGCTTTAGCGAGCGCTAAGGAATTTTGTATTGCAATTGTTATTAATTTTTAATGTCTTCGAAATAATTGCAATGAACTAGATTAATGTATGATAATATTTTAATAATCTGATCGATGAAACATATAAATAAATAAATAAATACTGTATATATAGGTGTTACAAAAACACCTATATAAAGGCTATCTATTAAAGAAACTTCAATTATTAGCGCGAATATTATTCAATAATGTATATTATCAGGTAACTCCGTTAGAAAATGTTGACATACTTTGTACTTGTTACACTTTTCAGAATTTTAAAGTAATAAATTATCCTGACAACTGTATACTCACCTCTGCCTTATGTCTCTGGAAAGCTCTAAACGCCGAAGAATTATTAAACAACTCACACAGACATTTTCTGTTATTCTTATATAAATCAAATTACTCACTACAGACATTTCCGTGCGAAACAAACACTATGTGAAAAAGGCCTGGTATTGTTTGGTGTTGTTCAGTATGTAACAATTACCAATGAGTACGGATCACGTATGCTCCAGCATTGTTAATGGTGTATTGTTGCAGGGTTATTGTTGCTGGTTAGAACGTCATATCTCTATTTTTAATTATTCATGGAGTAAAAAAACAAATTAGAACGGAATATTTTAAACCAGCAACATGTTATTAATTAATAACTTTTATTATATTTGTGTGTTCCTTAATTATCATGATTATCCATTATCATCTTCTTTTTAACCTCCGTATTAACTTCATTCTCAAGCGTATATTTCGCCCATTGTGATTCTAATTTCGTTTCTTTTTAATAGCAATATTGCAATAATTTCACTGAATTCGATGTTACAAAAATACGGCTAGGAATGTTAAACTTACAGATCTCTATTTTACTTATTTCAACGGAACTCAAGTCTTCGTTGTTAAAACGAGCACATTCATCATTTCTTTATTGATATAACAGAACGGGATATTCCATGAAATTTCCCATCCCTGCCCGCTTCTTATGTGCTTTCCAACTTAGCAAAGTTCATTCTCAGTTATGAATCACCGATAAGAAAAATCTAAGTTTAAATTATATCTAAGTTTAAAACACGAGAAATGGGACAGTATTAAATTTCTTTGACTAAAAGCTCAATTTGAAAGCACTAAAGAGAGCATACACTGAAGGATGGGAATAAATATTGTAGCGTGTCCATGGAATTGAACAAAACAACAGACACGCTACAATATTTATTCCCATTCTTCAGTGTATGCTCTCTTTAGTGCTTTCAAAAAGAAATGTTTGTTAAGACCTTGGTGTGTGAACTTCAATTTAAGTTGGAACGATCAGTTCCATTGCAGTTCACACACCAAGGTCTTAACAAACATTTCTTTGAAAACTCGTAAAGAAGGAACAGCACACCAACCAACATGAATGCACACCATCAAGCAGACGTAATCACCGCGGAACATGATAATTGCCACATTCTGAAATCAATATCAGAATGGAAACAACTGACAATCCCCAAAAAAGGGCTATCTATTCTCCACATCAACATCAGAAGCATTCAAAAATACTGGCTGATCCTGCAAGCTTATCTGAAGGAAGATATAGACGAAATAGACATTTTAATACTGACTGAAGTATCTACGACAAACGAAGAGGCAACCTCCTACCAAATGCCACACTTCCAACAACACAAACACTGCAGACAAACAAAACGAGGCGGTTGTATAATAATATTTACCAAACATAAACTAGAAGTAACAGAAACAAACTATAAATTACGCAGAAAACATATGCATCGAAATTAAAAACATTAAACAAGAAAACTCCCTGATATTAAACGCAATATACAGACCACCCAACTTAAGCACCACAAAATTCCTAGAAGAACTAAACAGATGGCTCTCAGCCCCGAAAGTAGGCACCTCAAAAAATACCTGATAACAATAGGAGACATTAATATAAGCATTAGGAACATAAATAACAACACAGAACAATACCTAGACCTATTATCGGCATATAACATAACCCCATCCATACAGTCGTATACACGAGAAGAGATAGTCGGAAACATAACAACCTCAACCTGCATTGATCATATAAATATAAGGGCCCCTCCAAACAGCCACACAGCAGCCGTCATAACATACAAACTAGCAGACCATTATTTCACAGCATTGCAGTTACACACTGAACCAGAACCCATAAAAATCACTGAGACTACAAAACAGTATCATAGCATTGTAAACGAAGCAACAGTGAACGATGAAATCAGAAAAACAGACTGGATGCAGATAGCATCTCTAGACTCTGCTGAAGCTGTATATAATAATCTTAAACTTGCATTTAACAAAATATATAACAAAGCATTAACAAAATATATAACAAAGCATTAACAAAAATAAAAATACGCCCCCAAACGAAACAAAATCGATGGATAACAGACAACATACTAACAGACATACAAAGAAAAGATGCCCTATGGAAACAACTTAAGAAGTCGCCGAACAATATCGCTTTAAAGGCTGAATACAAAAGAAAATGGAATCTCCTAACAACACAGATAAGAACGGCAAAAAGAAACTATTACAGCAACAAATTAACAACAGCTCAGAATGACATAAAGGAAACCTGGCACCTGATTAATGAAATGCTGGACAATATACACAGAACCACTGCCTCAGAAACAATAAAACACATTTACCTGCGACCCCAAATCCCTCAAACAGTTGGCAAACAACTTTAATCAGCACTTCGTGAACTCTGTCCAAAAGCTACAAGAAACAACCTTTCCTCACACAAACGAACATTCTCCACTAGGTCCACGAGCAACCCAGTCGATGTGGTTCCCCACAGTAACAAAAGAAGAACTTAGAAATTGCTACAGGTCTCAAAGATTTGGACATGCTCAAAGACTATGCAAGGCAGAGTATAAATACCTGAAATGTGCCAAGAGCCACCCCACTAACACGTGCACAAATCCAAAAATCACCCCTGGCTAGTTGTGCAACCTGTGGTGGCCCTCACACAGCTAACAATAAAGGATATGTTCAACACCTGAATAACAGACGGTCCGAAACAAGCAGACAATCAACTTCCTCTATCAGTTCACGAACACCTACACCTCTGGCACCACAGTCTCACAGTGTTCAACAATATGTGACAAAAGTCCCCCCGCCGCAGTTTGAGGCTCCTAAGAGAACAAACTACCAACAGCAGGCAAGAACCTATGCGGGCGTGGCCAGTACCAAAACGACAGCGAAGAAACAGAATCAGAATCAATCAGCTGCGCAGTCAAACAAGTCAAATCATTAATGACAACTGTCATTAATGACAGGTGTCAAGTTTGACTGTGCAGGTTTGACTGCGCAGTCAAACCTGACAACTGTCATTAATGCCTCGCTGACAAATGTGCTACAGGATTTCAGCAGGTCCAACCCTACACCAGCTGCTAAAAAAATATTTCTATATAAAACTCAATCAATCCTCTCAGCACATATTGATGAACAGGAATAAACTAACACCAGACGCTTTACAGATTGTGATGTGGAATGCCAATGGCCTCAAACACAAGATGATGGAGCTCCAAGAGTTCACTCAGAGACTTCAGCTAGACGTTGTTTTGATAAGTGAGACAGATCTGAGGCCATCAGACAGCCCCAAAATTAGGGGATATCACCACTACAGAACTGACAGGCCAAATTACAGAGGTGGTGGTACTGTAATCTTCGTTAAAAATTATATCCAAGAGTTGTTGGATGAACCCCAACCACTAACCTCGAGGTTACTGGTGTGGAGGTTCTCACTGGCTCGGCTTGCAGACTGGAAATTTATGCAGCATACAACCTCCGCAAAAAACACTACTGCACATGGATCCGGATGCCATCCTATATGCTATTGAGCCCATCATTACTGCTGGGGATTTAAACTCCAAACACCCGGCATGGAATTGTAAATCCACAAACAACAATGGACGCATCATCGCCAACTACACAGGACTCAATTGCGCGGTCGTCGCAGGCCCCAGTGAACCTACTCATCACAGCCCGAATGGCACTGCTGATATCTTCGATATAGCCAATCTGCAATATGTTAAATTTCAATATAATTTAAGAACATTAAACGTAGACCATGATCCAGTGCTATTGCAGCTGGGAATGCAACAAAACCTGTCTCCCTCCTCACATTCATTCACATCCTGGAAAAAATTAGCATGTGCACTCTCAGAGTTCTTTGGCCCTGTTCCTCCTATAAGGTCAAAGCAAGAAATTGAAACAGTAGTCAAAAATTTTACTTAGTAAATCAATGCAGCCATAATCGCTTCACAATAAATCGGTTACGGAGGATATCATGAACCTGATCAGAGATACAAATAAAGCATATATTGTATATATTACGCAATGAATCGTTATTGTATCATAATCATAATAATACTTGAGGAAGAACGTTGAAAAGAATTGTAATCTGACACAATGGAATAAAATAAATTTACTTTCCAACTGTTAATGAATAGTACTGAATCAACCAATTGTATCAGACTTGATGGTAACGAGCAAACGTTTGTTTCTGGATGTCTTGGCGTCACCCAGACAAGCTCCTTATATTCATTTAGCTCACGAATCGCTGCATATTTCTGTTGCAAGAATTTTTACTTCAGCCATCGTTCCACGTGCCTGTTGTTTCCACTAGGTTCTGTAGGAGTCCATGCGTGTCTTCGTGTATTTCTAATGAAAACGGCATACTCTACATGAGTTCTTGGGATACTGCCCTAAAGATTTCAGAAAACTTTATCTGTCCTGGCAGCAGCTGACATTATGACATAACTTGAACAGTAAACGCAATCTGCTTTCTCCCTTGTCTACATTATATACGGTCAAACTTAGCGCGCACTTGCTTTTGACTTCCTTTGAGTACGTAGCTTGAAATAAAAAGATTGAGAAATAGAGAAATATCTACGGCTACTCTGGTTGTAATAAAGTATTTGCTATGTAATCTAGTGGTTTCTGTAAATCACAGTTTTCAAACTTGCTGTTGGAAAATTTGCTTTCTTGGAAAAGTAACTACTTTTCCAGAAATAAGCGTGTAATCTCTGCTTAATATCGACTGAGCTGTGATGACTTCTATGTTCAGTATCACCATAACGGCGATGAAATTAGATGGATTGATCCGGATTCCACTAAAATTATTAATCGATGTTGTCTTCTATTAGCACTTGCTATTCCTCGTGAAGTACAGCAGATAATGTTGTGAGCTGTGTCATACTTTCTTATTTCAAGGAAATTTGCTATAAATTAATAATTAAGTAGAAGGAGTGAATAAAGGTAGATTTTGGGAATCTCATTTAACGACGAAGGGACTTTGCTTAGACAAGCATATGAGGTTACATTCCATGAATCATAAGAGGAATCTGAACCTGGTTTAATGGTCAGTATTCATTTTATTACACTTGAAAAGAGAAAAAAACACGTACATGAAAGGTAATTTCGAGTACACTTCACTTTTCCGTTTTGAAAATCAATCCGTCAAATTCTTTAATACTTTGCATAAAATTGTGCATATTCGTCATCCCCAGAATATACCCGAGTACCCTGTACTTCAGGAATGCAGAGTGATCTGCATTCACCGATCCAGATAATTTACCACCGAAGGATATTCTTACCTTTGTGGGTATGAATATTGACAGTGGGCATGTCACTTGGCTGGAAATTATTCACCTATCCCACCGTGTTTCACCAACCAATTTGCTATTCTGTCATGCGTAACTTAAAAGATTGATTATATTACTGTTGTATCATAATCATCTGTAATTCTGCACTTGCACTGGTATACTGTAATTTAAAATTATTTATTTTGCCACCTACTTTCCCGATCTACCAGTGACACACTTTTCATTATATCTGAAAATACGCATGTTCTTGGTTAATAAATAGGCAGCATACTGTATATTTAAACATATCAAATCAATACATGTCAGGATATTTTTGTTATTAACTTTCGTTGAAGCTTCCTGTATATTATTTTTAAAACATATGTGGAAATCATTATAAAGAAAAGCGATATATTGTTTTTCCATGGTATGAAATGAGCTTGGTTTCAAGTATGCGTTTCGATTTACTCGTTCGCTATAAATAGTTAACTTCAAATATCCAAACAAGAGCAACAACAGTTGCTACAAAACCCTCGACTGTCGTAACGTTCTGAATTATTCAATCTTGTAATAGTCATAAAAAAATACTGATAGGTGGCGTTCGCGTTTGTACAAGGATACCGTCAAGTAGAGTTGATACCATCTCGTATATTATATATCATTATAGTGTTAAAATAAATTCGGGGCGGGGACTAACGCCTTGCTCTACGACAAGTGAATTATTTCTTTTGTATTTAGTTTCCTAGGAAATATCTTTGCGTTAAGATAACATTGGAGGAAAATGTAGCTTCGTTTAGCCACGAGTTCCTCAAAAATATCTTTGACTTTTCGATGCATTTTAGTTTGTTAACGTCTACTAGGAAAGAAGTTTTTTATGTTAAAATGTTACATTTCTGGTCAAACAAAGCGTTTTTATATTTTAAAATTCAAAATATTCAAAGAAGAATTTCTTAATATTATGAAGATATAAAATAATTTAACTTTGTTTTTAATAAGTAAGTCATTAGGAAGGTTCATTAGTGCAGCGTTTCCCAAACTATGTTCCGCGGAAAGTGAATCGAGTGTTTCGTGAAAAATTATCAAAATTAATATGAACCAGGAATGGTTTTAAGTGCTGCGACAAGTTCAAACATGTATAAAAATCTTGCGCTCCTCACTTTTCATGTAGATTGTGCTATTAGGGCGAGCACGCAGAAGTACGGAGGTATCTATTCTAGGAAACGTGCGATCACAGGTAAGGTCATTTCGCTACATCCGAAACGTGTAGTGTGCGTTGTCGAATTTTTGCGATGCGATACATAATGCTGTGCTGATAGTATGCGCTCAGCTTTACATTGAATACTCGACTCTAACCAAGGTGTTTTGTTAAAAGTTCAGGATTTCGTTGTAAGAGGTGTTTGAGAAACCAACAATCTTCAAACTGGTTAGGCAAATGAATATCTTACTGACCAAATTAATACTGAGACGAAACTTGTTTTTTCTGTATTAAAATAAAAAGATGGTGTTTTATGATATTATTAAAATAATCTGGAAGAAAGTAATTTTGTCAAGTATGGTAATGTCAATTTTGGTAAGTATGGAACGTAGAAGTCCTTCTGATACGATTATCTTATGCAGAGTGCACATTAAATAGTAATATTTTATCTACCTCTAACAAAAATTCAGTAACATGTTAAATAAATCTCTCTAACTAATAAAATTTTAACAACTTGATAAATGCGTATAATTCCCCTGGTATTATATTAGATGCTCTTTCCTAGATTCTCAGTTTCAAGTTAACTGGATTTAGTTTGTTTACACAGTTATCAAACTACCAATTCTCGAAAACAATATCGTACATAACCTCACCATTTCTATTATTATTCAGTCAGAATGCCCCCTTTGCACTTCAGATGTGCGTGCAGTATTTATTTGGGTTTTTTTCGCTGTAATTATTTTGAATCTAGATTTTTGTTGCACCCCCCCCCCCATATACAGAAATGTCCATGACTGGCAGTCTTTCTAAGGTCTGTAACCTTTAATCCTGAAACTCCTTCCTCTTCTGTTTCCCGAATTGATGAAATCCCTGACAGGGACGCAATCAGATCGAAAGTAAACGTTCGAAGCTCAACTCCCGAATGTTTTCGTATTCCATAGCAACTGACGTTGTCAGCGACATCTTAACGTTTCGGCTTATTTGTTCTAGCATAATTACATAATTAATTAATAATTGGTTTACTTTGATGGCAATCCTAAAGGCGAAAGGTTATTGGACTAAACTGTTTTGTTTATTTCGGAGGATGAATTGAAGGCTGAGAAGAAGGCAGAAATATTCAAATTGGACATCGGCGTTTTTATCCTAAGAAAACAAATTATGTATTCAAAACATGAATACCGACAGAGACTAAAGGACTAGCACTAACGTCGCAGGTGGCTTAAGCAGTAGTTTGTTCTAGTGCGCTGTCTAGTGCCTTCCAGATACATTTCGAAGGTTCTCGACACTTCGTTATTTTCATATAAATATAATAGGATCTTATCCACAATCACTCAGTCAGTCGTGAAGAGTGTGATATTCGTGTATAAGTGCAGGCAGATTCGTCGTGTCAGCCATAGCCTGTTGTGATTTTATATTGCCAGACTTTTTTCATTAGTGCGAGACATATTCAGTGGATAATAACCGTTACACGGCTATGTTGGATCATTTTTTGGGTTCCCCTTCCACCACTATGGCGTCTACGAGTAAAAAGCGTAAATCAAGTGATTGTTGTCGGGTTTTTAATGAAACGTGGACTAGTTTGTACTTTTTTGCGCCGCAACAATAAGCCAGTGTGTTTAATTTGTCGTGAGTCAGTGTCAGAATCAAAAGAATACAATATAAAACGACACTATGAGACAAAGCATACGTCCTATTTGGATCACCTTCAAGGGCGGTTTTGTGTAGGCAAAATGAACCGTCTCCAAATTGATTTAAAATGCCAGCAGACTACGTTTTAAATGCAGAGGGAAGAGAGCGAAGTGTGTGTGGCAAAATAAGTTATGTAATAGCTGAAAAACGTGATATAAAATCAAAAGCCTTCTTGGACGGCAAGTTTGTGAAAGAGTGTCTCATCGCTGCTGGAGATATTCTGTGCCCAAATAATAAGGAAGTGTTTAAAAAACCGAGTTTATCTTGGGGTAACTGCAGCACGATGTGTCGAACAACTTGCCAATGACATTGAAGGAACTTTAATAAAACGATTGTTCTAATTTACGTAATATTCACTTGCTTTAGATGAGAGCACAGATGTGAAGGATAACGCACAACTGGCTATCTTTGTCCGTGGCATTGAACAACAATTCAATGTGACAGAACAACTGCTAGCGCTCGTACCTATGAAGGGAATGACGAAAGATACTGATATTCTTGAAACCGCCAAGAACCTCAGCGTTTCGACCTCAGCTTTACCAACGTCGAGGGTGTGGTAACTGATGGCGTCCCTTCTATGGTGGGAAAGAACGAAGAGTTTGTTGCGCTGCTACGGAAAGAACCGGAACTAGAAGGAAAAGATTTCGTCTATTACAACTGTTTAATCCGCTAGGAGAATTTCTGAGCGAAAACTATTGGATTTGAGAATGTCATGAAAGTTATTGTGACTGTCGTCAACATTATTAGAGCAAGAGGATTGAATCATCGTCAAATCCAAGAGTTTTTCATCCAGGAGTGCGAAGCGAATCACAGCGTTGTGGCATCTTATAGTGATGTGCGTTGGTTGAGCAGATAGAAGGTTCTTAAGAGTCTTTGACTTAAGGAGCGAAATACAGCAGTTTATGCAAACCAAGGGCAATCTGATTGCGGAATTTAACGATCCGAAGTGGATGATAGATTTTGTGACCGACATCTCATTGCATATGAATGACCTAAATAGGCGGCTACAATCCAACGATCAACTGGTGCACACTCTGTTTGATCACATCAAAGCTTTTGTGGTCAAACTCAATCTTTGGGAAGCACAACTCTCAAAAAAAGATTTAACTCATTTTCTGCTTCTCGCTGAGTCCAACTGTTCGTCTCTTGAGAATACGCTACGAAAATTAGCTGTGTTGCGAAGTGAGTTCGGAGAGAGAGATGTAGTGATTTTTGTACCCAACAGTCTTCATTAGATTTATTTTCAATGCCATTCAATGCCAATGCTGCCGAAATGCCAATCGCAGCACAAATGGAGCTGCTTGAACTCCAAAATAACTCTTCTTTGAGAAAACAATTATCCAATGTGCCCTTGCTTACATTTCACAGAGACTACATTTCTGAGGAAGCATTTCGTAATCTTCGCCGGCATGCTTTGAAGATGTGTGTTTTTGTCAGGAAGCACATACTTATGTGAGCAGTTCTCCAGAATGAAGCATATGAATTCCAAGATAAGAACTCAGATTACGGACCAACATCTCGATAATACTCTGCGCATAGCCACTTCCAACATAGATACCAACATCGACAAGCTGGTGAAGGAAAAATATTGCGAAGTTGCCCATTTACAATGTAAAAAATTAATGTTTTTTTCATTAAATTATCTTTTTTCAAGTATTGATTGTATTTACTTATCATGAACCCGACTCCCATCTACGCTCTTAAAGCTGAGTGTGTTTATTGTTATAGGATTTTATGTAAAGTGTCAAATGCACAGCGTTCCTTGTGAATATGGAAAGCATCTCTCAATTCTAAATACCGCAGTATAGCTTAGTGACCCGCGGGCTTCATTGAAAAATGCTGCCCGCACTGTCTGAAAGGTTTAAGACCCATGATCTAAAGGAACTGCGAACTCGTTGTTAAAAAATGTACTACGTTTTCCATAGCAAATGAAACACAGAAAATAAGGATGTCCATTTCAATGGACAGTAGAAGATATGTAAGAAAATTTAATATGCTATTTTGCGATGGCTAACCGGTTACAGTCAATGAACTGAGACAATGATTTCACGCGACCTGTAGATAGTAAACTGTTACCTTCTCGGTTTACTTAGTAAACAAACGTGGAAATCCATACAGAATGATTTTATTCTATGCTCGATTTGCAAATTACAGATAACATTTTACAAATAAGAATTATACAGCTACAAGTCATCAGAAATAAGTAATAAATCAGGTCATATCTTACTGCAATTAACTTGGATTTTCAGCTTGAATTTTTTCCATCCTGTTTTCTTAAGGATGTTAACAGGATTTGCGATAGCGTACATTTGGTGATGAAGTTCCAGCGCAAGACGCAAGCACTTCGGGTATGGAATTTTTCTCTCATTTTTTTCAACTGTGTTCTCAGAGAAGGGCAAAACTCCCAGTTTCCAGGAGGGAAAATGTGCAAAAAACCCATTCAAGACTGGTGTCACAATATTGATCGGAGAAAGCCATTGATATCTTCTCTCTTTCATAGCGGATACCTTGAATCGGTATCACTGAAATTCACTTATGTGTGCGTCAAACTCGTTACACCACGAAGTTGGGGTTCCAAACCTGTTGTAAGAAAATAGAACTCCATTATCAATCTCAGAACCGATGAGAATTAAGTACTGAAAGAAATAATAAAAAGAACAGCTTTATTTTTTCTAGAACATTGGTTTACGATAAAAAATTAAACAAAACTGATTTTCATCTTTGTCATCAGGTACAAAATAGTGAAATACTGAAATGACCACTTGCATGAGAGAATATTATACGAGGTTCGAAATGAATCTTAGAACATTAACACATTATGGGGAGTACGCATTGACCAAAAGTGGATTTTAAGAGAAGAAAGAGAAACGCAATGCATGTCAAAAAGAGCACACAATCTGTAGTCAATAATACTTTGACAACAAAGTGAGGAAAATTGACTTACAGATTTTAATACTAACAAAACAAGAACAACAATCGGGAAACTCCCTTAAAATCACGTCAAGTTCAGAAATTTGGATATGAAGAACTGTTCAAGAAAGTCCATTTAAAATTTTCTTGATTGTTTTATTTTGAATTACTTCTCAAGACGTTTTACCTAAAGAGATAGGATCTTGGCGAGATTATTTTCATAGGATATCGCAGTTTGTAAAGAAACATTTCTCATTCACTTGATGAAGGCGAAATAACAAATTGCATCTGTTTCCCATAGAATCATAAATATGACAACTTTGAATAAAATAGTTTCCAATATTTAACTGTTGAACATAAATATTCTTCTATGTCAGCTGTTAAATACATTGAACGTGTGTTAATAATTTCCCACAACACCAAAATCATTGCTCTATATAACATTTAAATACATAAAATATGGGAGCAACGTAAACCGGCACAATCTTACTTTGACGCTTTAATTAGCCTAAGATAGAATTTAATGCTGAATTTATTTGTCACGAGAACAGCATAATTTACAAGAAAGAATATCTTACTTTTTAAAAACGATGATTATACGTTTAATGATTAAATCAAAATGTTATTATTATGCCCGATTGGCTAGTTAATCATGAAAATCTGATAAGGAATTGCAGAAAACAGTATGCTGTACGTTATACATTTATACATTATTGCTACAAATAATTAAGGTTTATTAATAATTTTAATAACAATAATAGTTAATAATTAATTAATATAAATAATTATTAATAAACGTCATATATTAAGGGTATAAATAATTAGAAATGCATTTCCGCTTAATATCGAACAAAACATTGTGTGATATTCATCATATCCTCAATATTTCTTAGAAGGCACATGTTTGACGAACGACGTAATTAAGTAAACTAATTTATATTCATGTTTATGTAAAAGATTTAATGGTTACAGGAAAACGTCGGACCACTTTTAAAGCATGAAGATGATTAAAAGTAGAATAAATCTTCTTATTTATTTCAGGGTGTTTAAAATTTTATCTCTAGTGAGCGATAAAGAGCGTGATAGGAAATGGGAATAAATTATTCTATTTATGAAAAAAAGAAATTAAATGTGAATTAAAGGCAATTTAGAGAATATTATATAAATCATTCCCATAACGAAATTATCTTAAACGGGAAAAAAACTTAAAAACAAAATTGTGACATAAAAGTTAGCAGACCTGCAAAATATGCAGTAGTTAACCGTAAAAGTTTTAAGATAGAAAAAACAAGTAAAATCAGATAAATGGAATACTCTAAAATATTTAAACGAAATATAACTAAACAAATGCTAAATTATAAAACCGAATGAGGAAATAAATATGAAAACGAAAATAGAAAGGGAAATAAACATTTAAAAAATTGTACATAGCTCAAAACAAATTACTACTTAAAAAAAAAATAAAGATCATATTAAGAAGCCCGTATTCGAAATCATCATTATAAGAAGGGCGTTTGAAATTTTAAGAATTTGAAATTCCGAATATACATATTTGAGAATCTGTTTGATTTTCAATCTGGTTGTGGATAAATCTCAACAGTACCATAAAATAAAAGTCAAAATAATTAGAGTATTTCATAATAAAAGGCACATCTAGATTGAGGAAAGAATGCATCTTGTTAAATATGACATGCAAAAAATATATTTTAGATGTTATTCAAAGAAAACAAAAAAAGATATTTAGTACATATAATTACCTGCCATTCGTTTGTCAATTATTTGAAGATGTACTTCTTTAAGACGAGAAATAACTGAACAGAGCTTCTTCTAAAGTTGTCCATCTTGTCCGTCTTCAAAAAAAGGTGACTTCATAGCTCTGATTACGTTTGCGGGACAAAAAAAAGTTAGCAATGCATTAAATAAGATCGTAACAGAGTTAGCAGTAACAAAATATTAAATATTAGATTAGCTTAATCCTTTCCCTTTTATTGGAACAATTCGATTCCAGAAAAAAAGTTGCTCAACCGAGAAACAAAAACGTGTTATTTAAGACTGTAACCAGGGAGAGGATATTGCAGTTGACAGTAGACAAGAAAGATTGAACTGAAGAAAGTTCCCGGCAAGAATTAAAATTATTAGTTAATTTGCGAAATTACTCTGGAAGGATGCTAAGCCTTCAAGTTCTGGCAAACTCAAAAATACAAGTCTGCGTAGTTATCAACTGGTTTTTATTAGTGATAGCGACATCAATTCTTCATGATGCCCACCATCCCGATATGTTTCTTGACAGATCGCGATGTCCATTAAAGAGACACAAGAAAACTAATTTTGCCTAAATTTCGATTGTACTTTTATCCCTTTTTAAACATCCATAGTACTCCAACATTGCTTATTGATAGTCTTCTTATGTTAGACTACACTTCAATCTTACAAAATTTTAAATCTTATTAAATCTTGAATACCCCATTCAAGAAACATGTTTCGGCACTTTTTGGTGCCTCATCAGGAGATGGCTAGGGAAGAGGGAACAATCTTAGACAAAGTATTAACTCCCTTCTCGTCTTAGTGAAAGATTTTTGCTGTTAATGGAAAACTAAAGCACATAACCTACCTAGGATTAAAAATTCATTCACTTAATCAAGGGTCTGAAACCACATCAGATTTGAAATCTGATTCGTTCTCTACTCAAAGCAGAATTTGGAAGGAATATGAACGAAAGTATACAAAGAGAAAAACAATGAAAAATCAGGATGTCTATTCCTTAGAAATTAAAACATAGATAGGCTAATAAAAGAAAATTATACAAGAAATAAAAAAGATCGACAAACGTGGAAACCGAAATGAATATTTTTAAAATTTAAAACGGAATTTAGGCTGTTGTATAATAGCAATGCAAATAATTGTAATTAGGGAATGAAAACGCAATATCACATATACTCATGGAAAATTTAAAAGCAGAAGCAAAATTAAAGAAAAATTAAAAAATTAATTCCACTGAATCATAAAAAAACTTTAACATGCGCAAATGTATTGAGTGGTCCACATAACTGCAAATCAAGAATGGTGTCAACATCAGAAGACAACGCCTTTAAACTTCCACTAGAGAATGAATGCTTAATTGAAAACCACGAAAGAAAGCCTCACATTTGCGTCGGAGTAGCAAATGTATCACATCAAGAGGAGTCACATGAAGATAATTTAAATTAATGCCTGAAATAAAAACCTTTCGTTAACAGTATCCTAACATTTAACATTTGTGAGGTTACAAATCTTACAAGTACTATGCTACGGTATTCACAAACGTTTCCAAGACACCTTATAATAATTAAGTGAGTGTATTCATGTTACCCTCTCCGTATGTGTATACACACACTTTCGTTAAGAATATCCTAACATCTTAACAACTGAGAGGTTATAAATCTTACAAGTACAATGCTACGATATCCACAAACGTTTCCAAGACACCTTATAATAATTAAGTGAGTGTATTCATGTTATCCTCTCGGTATGTATATATACACACTTTAGTTAAGAATATCCTAGCATCTTAACTAATCAGAGGTTATAAATCTTACAAGTTCTATGCTACGATATCCACAAACGTTTGTAAGACACCTTATAATAATTAAGTGAGTGTATTCATGTTATCCTCTCTGTATGTGTATACACACGCGTTCGTTAAGAATATCCTAACATCTTAACAATTGTGAGGTTATAAATCTTACAAGTTCTATGCTACGATATCCACAAACGTTTGTAAGACACCTTATAATAGTTAAGTGAGTGTATTCATGTTACCCCCTCTGTATGTGTGTATACACACTTTCGTTAAGAGTATGCTAACATCTTAACAATTGAGAGGTTATAAATCTTACAAGTACTATGCTACGATATCCACAAACGTTTGTAAGACACCTTATAATAGTTAAGTGAGTGTATTCATGTTACCCTCTCTGTATGTGTATACACACACTTTTAAGAATATCCTAACATGTTAACTAATGAGAGGTTATAAATCTTACAAGTACTATGCTGCGATATCCACAAACGTTTCCAAGACACCTTATAATAATTAAGTGAGTGTATTCATGTTACCCTCTCTCTATGTGTATACACACACTTTCGTTAAGAATATCCTAACATCTTAACTAATGAGAGGTTATAAATCTTACAAGTACTATGCTACGATATCCACAAACGTTTGTAAGACACCTTATAATAATTAAGTGAGTGTATTCATGTTACCCTCTCTGTATGTGTATACACACACTTTCGTTAAGAATATCCTAACATCTTAACAACTGAGAGGTTATAAATCTTACAAGTTCAATGCTACGTTATCCACAAACGTTTGCAAGACACCTTATAATAATTAAGTGAGTGTATTCATGTTACCCTCTCTGTATGTGTATACTCACTTTCGTTAAGAGTATGCTAACATCTTAACAATTGAGAAGTTATAAATCTTACAAATTCAATGCTATGATATCCGCAAACGTTTGCAAGACACCTTATAATAATTAAGTGAGGTTATTCTTGTTACCCTCTTTGTATGTATATACACACTTTCGTTAAGAATATCCTAACATCTTAAACATCTTAACGTTTGAGAGGTTATAAATCTTACAAGTGCTGTACTACGATATCCACAAACGTTTGCAAGATACCTTATAATAATTAAGTGAGTGTATTCATGTTACCCTCTCTGTATGTATATGCACACTTTCGTTAAGAATATCCTAACATCTTAACAATTGAGAGGTTATAAATCTTACAGGTTCAATGCTACGATATCCACAAACTTTTACAAGACACCTTATAATAATTAATTGAGTGTATTCATGTTACCCTCTCTGTATGTATATACTGACGTTTGTTAAAAATATCCTAACATTTTAACGTTTGAGAGGTTATAAATTTTACAAGTACTATGCTACGATATCCACAAACGATTGCAAGACACCTTCTAATAATTAAGTGATTGTATTCATGCATGTATGTATAAACACACTTTCGTTAATAATATTGAAATATCTTTATGTTAAAGGCGTCATAATTCTTACCTCTAAGCTTTTAGTGTGCCAAATAACGTTTACAAGTCTCATTATGCTTATTTAATTTATTCAGGTGACTTGTTAATATATCTGTATATATTGAGACACACACACACACACACACACACACATACACGCTAGATTACGATATCCAAAAATACCTTTAATCTTGACATGTTTGATTTTTTTCGTATTCGGTGCTGTGTTACCCTAGATTATTCTTTTGTTTTCTTACTTTTGTCAAATGCTAAATTTCTGTTGACTTCCTTATTACCTTCCTCTTTTTTGTTTTCTTTGGTAATGTTTAACTCATTTTTTAATTTCTGATTAGGTCTGTGTGTTCTGGTTTTATGGTTTCCTTCAATTTCTTTCTGCTTATTGTTATCTGAACGTCTGTTGTATGCATAAAGTTGTGGAGTATATTCGAATCGGTGTTTGAAATTTATTTTGTAGTAATTTTAGTTATTCATATTTTTAAGTAATTCGTTGTTTTTTTATTATAAACTGTATGGTGTTTTGCTTGTATCCTCACCTTTATATTGTATTTACTGAAGTAATTGTTGTTCAGTGTGTTGCATAATGACAGTTTTATATACGAAATGTTTTTTCTTTTCCCCTTTTTATTATGTTCTGTCTGCTTCCGTAACCTTTGGATCCATGACTCGCATATCTTGTGTGCAGTTAGCTTTTTCGTTTTTCTCACTTTTTCTAAGCAAGTGTTAATTAATTCTTCCTTATACTTATATTGTGCCTTATTTTCTTTTGGTTGGCTTTATTACTCCTCTTTTCATTAGATTGGGGTCGAAGTCTTATATACCGAAGATTGCACCTTGTTTGTAAAGTTTTTCTCATTTCCTATCATATGCACACATATAATTATTTTATACCTTCCGTGTATGGCAAGAAAATTATTATGTCTGTTTTGCATTTTACTATGTGATAAGAAGTTAAGTTATCTTAAATCTTTATAATCCCGATCCTGTATTGACTTTGATATCTTTCTAACACTTGAAAAACGTATGCATGTAGAATGCACTTCGGACAATCTGTGCAATGAGTTTATATTAATGATTTTTCCGTGGCTATTACTAGTAGAACAGATTAAGCATAATTCATTATTATGCTTAATATATATATATTAATATATATTAAGCATAATATATATAGCCGTCTATATATATATATATATTATAATATGTTATAATATAATACAATATATATATATATAAATAATATAATATATATTATAATATAATATTATAATGAATATAAATATATATATATATATTCAATAGCATTTCAAATATTTAGGAAGATCTACTGTAATGCACTTAAAGCTGATGTGCTGATTTCTTTCTTTCCTTCACCATAAAAATAAAAATTTTGATTCAGGTGTTACTTTTTTACATTTTGTTTTAACGTGTTCTAAGAGATTTTGTATTGAAATTGTTATTAATTTTTCATGTCTTCAAAATAATTGCAATGAACAAGATTAGTGTATGATAATGTTTTAAAAATCTGATCGATAAAACACACACACACACACACACACACACACACACACAATTTTTTTTTCTTCTTTCTTAAACACACTATTAAGGCTATATATTAAAGGTTTTAATATATTAAAGAAAATTAAATTATTAGCGCGAACATTATTCAATAATGTATATTAATGTATAACAAGCACATTCTTTGTACTTGTTATACTTTTCAGCATTTTAAAGTATACCTTATGTCGCTGGAAAGCTCTAATCGGCGAAGAATTATCAAACAACTCACGCAGACATTTTCTGTTCTTCTCATAAAAATTAAATTAGTCACTACAGACATTTGTGTGTGGAAACAAACACCGTGCAAAAGGGCAGATATTGTTTAAGTATGTAACAATTACCAATGAGTAAAGACCACGTATGCTTCAGGTTTGCTAATGGTGTATTGTTGCAGGGTTATTGTTGCTGGTTAGAACGCCATATATCTATTTTTAATTATTCATGGCATAAAATAAAAACAAATTAGAATGGAATATTTTAAACCAGCGACATGTTATCAATTAATAACTTTTATTATTTTTGTGTGTTCATTAATTATCATGATTACCCATTATCATCTTATAGATCCTCGTTCTAACCACCGTTGAACGAGGTTCTATAAGATGATAATGGGTTCTATAAGATGATAAGAATATTAACTTCATTCTCAAGCGTATATTTAGTCCATTGTGATTCTAATTTCGTTTCTTTTTAATAGCAATATTGCAATAATTTCACTGAATTCCATGTTACAAAAATACGGTTAGAAATGTTAAACTTACAGATCTCTATTTTACTTTTTGATCCTATTTTGTGGATCGAAATAACTCTCGCCCTTCTGCATTCAACGGAACTCAAGTCTTCGTTATTAAAACGAGCCCATTCATTACCACTTTTCTTGATTGATATAACCATATGGGATATTCCATTTAATCTCCCCTCTCTGCCCGTGCCTTATGTTCTTCACTACTTGGCAAAGTTCATTCTCAATTATGAATCACTGATAAGAAAAATCTAATTCAACACCTGTTGAATTATATTTAAGTGTAAAACATGAAAAATGGAACAGTATTAAATTTCGTTTACTAAAAGCTCAATTTGGAACACTAAAGAGAGCATACACTGAAGGATGGGAATAAATATTGTCGCGTGTCCATGGTATTCAATAAAATTCCATTGTAGTTCACAGCACTTTGGCACACCAAGGTCTTAACAAACATTACTTTTTTTCAGCAGCTTATTTTCAGCAGCCACTGGAAACCTCCTGAAAATTAGTAACACTGTAAAGCTGGGAAGCCATCAGAGTGACCGAGTGATGAGAAACTAGAACAACACTGTACAATACCTAGACACGCTATCCATGTATAATCTAATACCAACAATAACATCATGTACTAGAGAAGAAATATTCGGAAATACTATCACTGCATCCTGTCTAGATCTGTCTAGATCATATAAACGTCCGAGCACCACCAAACAGTTACACTGCATCAGTCATAATGTGCAAAGTAGCAGCTCATTACTTCACCGCTCTAAACCTGCACACAAAGATAATAACCATGCAATGTCCCACAGAAGAAATGCGACAGAAAACAATAATACACGAAGAAATAGTCAACCACTAAATAAGAAAAATAGACTGGGAACACCTGGCATCAGATTCAGCAGATATCTTATACAACAACATTAAACTCACACTGGAGAAACATATAAGAAAGCTACAAATAAAGTCAGAATTCGTTCAAAAACAACACAAAATCCTTGGATAACACAAAACGTAATCCTAGAAATACACAGAAAAGACGCATTATGGAAAGAATTAAAGCGGTATCCAAATAACACAGCTTTAAAAACTGAATATAAGATAACAAGGAATCGCCTTACAACACAAATAAGAAATGCAAAAAGAAGCTACTACAGAGACAAACTAACCTCTGCACAAAACAACATGAAACAAACCTGGCATCTGATCAATGAGATGCTAGATTGTGTTCCCAACACGACCGCTTGCGAAACCAACCATAAAACACAGCTTCACGAAAGACGCAAAACCTATCCAACAATTAGCAAATGACTTTAATCAATACTTTGCAGACTCCATCCAGGAAAACTGCACAGAAATATTCCCCCAATCACAAAACGTGACTCTCCACTTGGACTACAATCAGAACAGACATTTTGGTTCGAACCATAAAAGAAGCAGAACTTCTCTCTGCAATACATCAAATCAAATCAAACAAAGGCCCAGGAATTGATGGTATAAGGCAGAAGAATATCAAGCAACATGCAACTAGCTTAAGTCCTATCCTACTAAAATTAATAAATGAAATATTTGAAACAGGACAGATACCAAGTATGCTAAAGACCGCCATAATCACACCCATATACAAATATGGAAAAAGAAATTTAATCAGCAATTACAGATCCATAGCAACATTACCAATTATCAATCAAGTTATGGAGCGGATCATACTGAAGAAACTCACAGCATACACAAAGACCTTTCACATTATCCCCAAAACACAATATGGTTTTTAAAAATAAGGGAACAACATCTCTCTTCGAAGACTTTACAGACGTAATTAATACCGCCTTAGACAAAAACAAAATTGCCATGGTAGTCTTCATTGATCTAACTAAAGCATTCGATACACTCAAACCTTGTTAGAAAAGCTGAGGCATGTTGGAATAGACGGGCCTCTTCACAGGTGGGTTTACAAGCTACCTTCAAAATAGAAAGCATATCACACGTATCGGATCAAACCGAAGCAGAGCTACCAGTAACCTGTGGAGTGCCACAGGGAGCTATACTCTCCCCAACTCTATTCAACATTTACACGCACGATATTAATCAGCTACCTCTCAAAGGTAAGATATTCCAATACGCAGACGATATAGCTATAATATCCATCCATAATAACGCATGCATAGCCCAAGCAAATATGCAACATGACATAAACCTGATCACAGACTAGCTCACGAAAAACTCCATTCACTTAAACTCAGAAAAGAGAAAATTAATGATATTCAGAAATCCACTGACTCGACCAGTTGATAACAAATATATAACCATCCAATATCCACTTTCCAACATAAAAAACAAACAGGACATCAAAACCACTACAATCACTCAGGTTGAAATAATACGATACCTTGAAATTTACTTCGATGCAGATATGAACTGGAATAGTCACATGAACCATCTACACAACAAACTCTGAACAATAACTGGCAAACTCTACAGGTTAAAAGACATAGTTCCCACACGCTTAAAAACACTAATATACAAACTATGCCAAAATACACTAAGATGCGCTATAACAACGTATGCTTTCTGTGCACCCCACAAACTAAATAGATTAATGTCGCTACAGTACAAAATGATAAAACTGATCTTTTGGGAACAAAGAGACAATAATGACTTTATATACACTGCAATGTCAGAACACAAAATACTGATAGCAAAACATTTATGTCACTATGCGGCTTTGTTAAAATATTATTTCGATGCCAACTACAGGACAGTCAGAAATACATACCGTATAACAAGACCTCAGACAACAAATTATATCACATATAAATACAAGAATCACTACCGAAAGGCCACGCGAAACTTCTACATCCCAGACATGATAAACAAATTACCTTTTGAATAGAGAAATCTTACAAACTACAATATCTTTGAAAGAGCTCTAAGGACATACTATGAACAAGAAGCACGCACCCAAAATACCATACAAACTTAATGAAACACAATATATTCGTTCAGGCTTCCAGTTCAGCGACGCATCAAAAAATTCCAAGTTGTCGTGTGTGTGTGTGTGTGTGTGTGTGTGTGTGTGCGTGCGCGTGAGAATTTCTCAATCAACGGCTGCAGTGGCAATCAAGCCAATTAAACATAGATTTGATTTCATAGCTTCCCAGCATACCAAATAAACCAATAAATAATAAATGGTGTCATCCTCAGATAAGCTCACAAATAAGCTTCGAGGATGAAAGCTGAGAAAATACATCTCATCTCATCCAAGATAAAAAAATAATAATAAATAAATAAAAATAAATAAACAATAAAAAATAAAAAATAAATGTATCATATATAATCAAATGCATGAAATGTACGTATCACATGTAAAAAAACGTATGTAATGTATCATATGTAATGATAAGAATGTAATGTATGTATCATACGTCATAAATTATTACAATTATTATTGCGAAAAAAAATTAGTATTATTATTATTATCAGAATACATGAATCTATCAAATGTAAAGAAATGTATATAATGTTGCATCGTACGAAAACAAATGTAAGTAATGTTGTATCATACGTAATCAAAACTATGTAATGTATGTATAATATGTAATAAATTATTATTATTATTATTATTTTAAAAATATTATTATTATTATTATTACATAACACCTCTAGGGAGTCCAAAGACTCATTGAGGGAGGACACCTACTCTGCAGCTCTGTCTCCACCACTTAATTCACCAACTACAACGAACCACAACTACACCAATGCCATTTACCGCCCACCATCACCACTAGTATTTTTACTGACAATCACAAATATCCATGCTCACAGCAGCCTTTAGGCTGGAGAACGGATACGCTATCCACTGGCCGGTTGCCTGCCAGCCAGGCCGGCAACCGGCCGATCCGTGAACACACAGATCCACACTCATAAAATACATACTCAATCCCTCATTAGGAGGGCTCAACCACTCCTAAGGAATGGTTGAGGAACGGGAGAAATCCCCACACGAATAAAAAAAAATTATATTTCCTTGGTTTCAACTGAATCATCGACACTAATCGAAGTTAATCAAAGATGAATCGGACTGTATTTTATCTTACACTCAGGCGCTACTTTTATGCGAATTGTCATTTTTCGTGGATGTTTAGTCCTCATGCTAATATAGATTTCTTCTGCTTTATGATTATGCTTTGGTGCACATCGTACTATTCATACCAGCGAAACCTATTCCAGCAGGTTGGGGATTAGGCCTTATAACCCTAGTCTGTAATGTTTGTGTATTTCTCAAGTTCGTTTGGCCATATTTTCATCTTTAGTTTCTTCTTCGAAAGTGTAACTCACTTTCAGTGGAAAAGTTATTCGAGTCCTAGACAGAATTCGAATCTCGGTGTTTTCACCGTAACGACTTAGTTGAAACTTACTGAGTTACGGAATCAATGCACTGTTATATCTAAACAATCCTGTAATATGTACTGAGGGTCCAGTATATTGAATAAACTCGAAATGCCTTCACTTCACCTGTTGAAACAACTTCAGTGAAGAATGGCATGCAATATGTAAAATACAGAATGTTGGTCACCATGATGGTGCTTCATAAAATACATCGACCGTGTCTTACAATTGCTACCGTTAGGAACTGTGGTGGATGATGTTCTAACTCATTCTTCAGAAAGGCTCAGGTGGGTTGAAATACGAGCACGTTAGTTGACAATGAAGATGTCACTTGGAAAAAGCAGTGATGATAAATGTGAATCCTACCCACGAACACGAAGGTGACAGTAATTAATAGTATGGGGGGGGGGTATAAATATTCGGAAACTAGTTCTTCCAACTACCAAACAAAACTTATTGGAGCCCTGAGGAGTCTTCGTGAAGCAGGCTCGTGGTGTTTTCACGTAGGTTTAAAACCATTTTCCACCCAAACTGATATCACATCACCTCAGTGAAATTCGAACCCCTTGCATGTTGATTGGAGAGTGGATAGAACGAAACATGTTGATTCCTTTTTGGTTATCTTGGTCTCGGTTTGCAACCTGCATGTAAAATTTATTTTCTTATTGAAATTAAACAAAGAAAGTAAATTGACGCTTCAAACGAGATCAGGTGCTTTGTCAACGATTGTATTTATAATAACTCTCACCGGAGAATAATTTATAAATTATACACTCACAGACTGCAGAAAAAAAGTTCGTATTTCGTCACTAACTTTTTAAGTTTTAACGTTTTAAATTCGATTTTTTAAAGCAAAATAAATTCAGAGATTGACTACGATCGACGAGTCGAATTCAAGTTGGAAACTCTCGAAAAGCAGAACATCCACATTACTGAACACATATTCTAAGCAATATTCTAATCAGGCTGTGCAAGACATAAAGTTATGACGTAATCACTTAGTGTAAGCTTAATCAAAGTTGAACCCACCTGATTGGACATGCTATTCTTTTAACTGAAAATTAATAATAAAATTATATTACACTTTTGAAAGGATTTTATAATTTGTCGAACGAGGCGGCCTATGGAACAACTTACCGTAAAGCTGCTGAAGTTGCTTTGACCTACTTAAATTACTTGGAAACATTTCAATTTAGGTTCTGAAAAAGCAGAATCACATTCAAAGAAAGAATGTCTCAGTGCGAAAAAAAAAATCAATCCAGTCGGTGTTCCCAAATTCGTCAAACCAATAAATTCGTTATCAAAACCAATAAATGATGAGAACAAACATCGACATAGTGTAGCTGTAATAGTAGATGAAGAAATCAATAAATCAGTAATAAATTGGATTCCATTTTCTGAAAGGATAATGCTGTTACAACTTAAGGGAAACCCCATTAACATAAATATCATCCAAGCTTATGCACCCACAGCTGACAAAAGTGAAGATGTTGAAGAGTTTTATGAACACCTAAAAGAGATTAAAAACCTAACAAAGAAACATGATATAAACATAGTGATGGGTGACTTCAGTGCAAAAGTGGGAAGAGGGGGTGATGGAGAAATTGTTGGCGAACATGGCTTAGGCACCAGAAACGACAGAGGAGACTGTCTAGTCCAGTTCTGTCAGGAAGAAGATCTAACAATAGCAAATACCTGGTTTAAACTTCCACCCAGAAGACTGTACACTTGGAAATCGCCTCAAGATAACCAACATAACATTGTTAGAAATCAAATTGATTATATACTGATAAATAAAAGATTCCACAGTAGTATAAAGAGTGCAAAGACTTATCCTGGAGCAGATATCTCATCAGACCAAAATCCCACAGTTGCAGAAGTACGTCTTAGATTAAAATCAGCTAAAAAATCACAAAAGAAGAAAACGAAAATTGATGTAGAAAAACTGAAAGACCCGAACATAAATAAAAGTGCCAAGACACAGCTTAACCTGCGATTACAACAGATTAACATAGAAGAAAATAAAAGTGTGGAATCTCTTTGGAATAGCTTAAAGAATGCCATCGTAACAACAAGTATTGAAGAAGTAGGTTATGTGAATAATATAAAACAACAGGAATGGATGACAGATGAGATTCTTTCTCTTATTGATACAAGAAGAATGTACAAAAACAAAGACCTTGCCAGGTATACAAAAACACATAACATCATCAAGAAAAAAATAAAAGAAGCCAAGGAAAATTGGATGAAAAATTTATGTACTGAAATTGAACTGCTTCAGAAGAAACATGATAATTTCAATCTGTATAAGAAAATCAACGAAATTTCTGGAAAACTGAGGAAAAAGCAAATAGTGTCTCTAAGAGACGAAAATGGAAAAATAGTTCTAGAAGAAGAGAATAAAGCACAGATTTGGGTAAAATATGTAACAGAACTTTTCAATGATACTAGACAGAAGCCTATAAATATAAAAGATAACATTCAAGGACCAGCAATCATGAAAAGCGAAATAGAGAATGCTATACGAACAAGTAAAACAGGAAAAGCCAGTGGACCAGATGGTGTGCAAACAGAATTTTTTAAATTAATAGAACCAGATAACATCAAACTTCTTCAAAAACTATTTAATAAAATATATTAAAGTGATGAATTTCCATCAGATTGGCTCAAATCTACATTTATCACTGTCCCAAAGAAACCCAAAGCAAATTCCTGTAGTGACTACCGACTTATTAGTCTAATGAGCCAAACATTAAAAATATTTTTGAAAGTAATTCAGAATCGTATTTATAGAAAAAGTGAAGAAACTCTAAGTGAAACACAATTCGGCTTTCGGAATGGTTTTGGTACTAGAGAGGCCCTTTTCTGTACCCAAATGTTGATACAAAAATGCATAGAAAACACAAATCTGTCTTTATGTGTTTCATAGATTTTGAAAAAGCATTCGACAAAGTCAGACACACTAACTTAATAGAAGTCCTTCAACAAATAAGGCTAGACGAACAAGACATAAGACTAATAACAAATCTGTATTGGAATCAGTCAGCTACCGTTCATTTAGACAACATTACCACCAGTGATATTAACATCAAAAGAGGAGTGAGACAAGGATGTGTGCTCTCACCACTCCTGTTCAACATTTATGCAGAGGTAATCTTTAAAAAAGCATTGGAAGAATGTTGAGAGGGAATCGCAATAAATGGAAAGATTGTTAACAACAATCTTCGATATGCAGATGACACCGTGCTAATTGCAGATAATATTATGGATCTCCAAAAACTCATTGACAGAGTATACATAGAAAGCCAAAGAATGGGAATAAATATAAACATCAACAAGACAAAATACATGACCATCAGCAAACATCCAGCCTCATCAATGAAACTGACACTCAATGGGAAAAATATTGATCAAGTGTCAAGATATAAATATCTTGGTTGCTGGCTTAATTAACGGTGGGATCCAGAAATAGATATAAAGACAAGGATTGAAATTGCACGGCAGTCCTTCATGAAAATGAGAACATTATTCTGCAATAAAGACCTAAACATGGAGGTCAGATGCCGAATGCTGAAATGCTACGTGTGGTCTATTCTGCTCTGTGGAGTTGAAACATGGACATTGAAGGCGACAACCATCAAGAAAATCGAAGCCTTTGAGTTGTGGCTATACAGAAGAATGCTAAAGATATCATGGACAGAAAAAATTACCAATGAAGATGTCTTAAAATCCATTGGCAAAGCTAAACATCTTGTACAAATAATCAAGAAACGAAAAACATCATATCTTGGCCACATCATGAGAAACAGCAAATACCAACTTCTACAAACTATTTTGATAGGAAGAATTGGTGGCAAAGGAACTAGAGGAAGAAAAAGAATATCATGGTTTGACAACATCAAGACGTGGACAGGAAAGAGCAGTGCACAACTGCTCAGATTAGCACAAGAGCGCAGTTTGTTCGCCAAGATGGTCGCTGACCTTCGATAGAAGATAGCACAATAAGAAGAAGAAGAATAAATTCGAATTGATTCTCAGCATGGAACTTGAAATGAGATCTGTCAAACCTCTTATAATCATGAAGGAATTATGGGTCCTTGACTTCCGTTTGTTCCCCTGGTAAGTCTCCGCTCATCACAAGTGCCACGATGAAAGGTTATCTTTACAGGACAACCAGTCTTAAGTATTAGATGAAATCGTTGCGTTCATGGGATGGAGAAAAGGAGGTCCCATGAAAGCAACCATCTAACCTAATAATAGTGCAGAAACATCACTTTTTTTTTCTCCACCGCAAAACAGGCAAACCGATCAGACGAACACCCCACAATTAACAGATATAATCACATGGTCTACGGCTCAGTTGGCCGAGTGCTTATGTACCTGCCATTCACATAATAAGCTGTGGGCTGTAATACCACAAGAGGCATGGATGAGTGATTGTGTCATTAAGAAAGCATCTAGGAATGTACCTCTTATTTTTCCAGCAGAGACTTTACTCCCTAAGCCCAGTAGTGTACAGGAGTGATCTTACAGCGTCCAGTGACGTCGAATGTGAATAGCAATCTACGCATTGGCGTCATCGGGTTAGTTATCTCTTCCATAATTCCAACCACATGACAGAGATATCATCACTAATTGATTCTTAAAGCTCTTTCCACCAGCATTTTCCACATGTCTAGTAAAATCATCTACCCTTAAGTGACCAACGATTTCGAAAACCAATCCAAATAGTCATGATAACGTCTCGCAAAAAAGAATGCAAAGAAAGAAATACGTGATTTTCTGAATTCCGTGAATGTATTCTGTTACATAAATGAAACTCGCCAAGATTTGAATATCTCGCAATCATTATTTTTCCATTGGCTTCTTAAATTCTTAAATTCTAGACAAATTACTGCCGTGATTTACTCTCCTTTTCATCAGCCGTATGCACGTTGAATAAATATTTGTAAAACATTCTCAGTCTTTTAAAATTTCTGTTTTTTATAATTTATTGGTCGTTCGAATAGAAAAATATTCATCAACAGGGTTTAGATAAAAGCAGCATTTGTTAGCACAGCCCGGGTGTTTCCATGAAAATTAAAATTCGTAATATTGCCGTTCAGCACATTGTTTGCCTGATACATTTTTCGTTACGTATACTTAAGGAACTCAGTTTGGATTATTTGGGGCTGTGGTTTGAATTATAGAAAAAATTCTGTAATAACGGATCTCGCATGATATGATGAGATTCCTTGGAAAATATTTCAAAAATATTAATAAAGATTTATAAGTAAACATTTCACGAAAGAATCCATATGTTTATTATATGAGAGTAATAGCCTCGTTTATGACATACCGAACAGCAATAATTAATTCGTTATTTCATATTGTTTGCTCTCATTGCCTGTGGAATGTGGACGTTTCTGTATTTCTTTGTAATAAATATCCTTTTAACTAATGTTTGATTAAACTGGAAAGAAATAATAATAATAAAAAAGAATTTTATTATTTTTTTTTAAAATACAGATTACAAGTAAACTGCCAAATATTTGCCTTTTTTATTCTATGTTGTTGTCTTAGTAAATACGATAGTAATCTTTATTAATTCTAGCTTTTAAGAAATTGTTGCAAGTACAATTTTTAACAATATATTCTTTAGGTACTATTAAAAAATAAAATTTACTTAAAATAATTTAAAGTAAAATAATCTTTTTATAAAGAAAACTATAGATTTTAAACAATTTATAATTTTGATCTTAATACACCATTTTATTTATATCATGAAATTGATTAAATAAGGAATGAATTTTTAATAGCGAGTTTAATGAATTTAATAACATTGATTTATAGAACGTTCCTCACTACATATATATCATAAGGAATGATTACACGTACGTGCCATTACTAATGATATGTATTCAGCAATTATTACTTTTACAGGTCTTATTTTACAGCTAATTCAAAGATAACACAGTCCAACACAATTTTTGCTGACTTTTATATGAGACTTGTTTTTTACTAATTTCGGTGCGCTGATTTCAAATATCAAATCCATTTTTCTCTATCACGTCATCCTCTATGGCATTTTCTTTTTGCTAATTAGTACTGCCTCCTTAAAAATATCAAAAACTTATACGTTTTTGATATTTTTAAGGAGGCAGTACTATTTAGAGGATCAAAAAAATCGATTTTTTAATATTCTTTTCTGAAAGTATGTACTTTTAAAAATCTGTCCCTAACTTTTTATCAAGAAATTCGAAAAATTCCCGAAGATATAATTTCCCAAAGCGGTGCGCAGATCAGAATCGGAGCGCTCACCGCTCTCGCTTGTTAGTAAACGAATAAATGCGATAATTAGATACATAACTACTTAACAATATTCATTAAGAATTATAAGAATATTTATTAAAAAAATAACAATTTTACTTACACATGAGTTTCAGGGAATACATTTTTGTTTGTAGCAATTTCTTCTGTGTGTTCTGTTTTGGCATTCCCTTTGAATACTCCAACAGTAGTCGGCCATCATGTGAGAATCAAATCTTCCTTGGTACCGATCTTCCATAGTTTTTAAGTCTTGATGAAATCTTTCGCCTTGTTCATCTCTTACAGCACCTAAATTCTCTGGAAATCTATCAAGATGACTGTATAGGAAAATGAAGCTTTATGCTCATGTTGCAACCTAGGCGCTGGAAAATTTCAAGCATTGTTTCCACTAGATCTTTGTAATTGCACGCTTTTTTGTTTCCAAGAAAATTATTCGCAACCATCGTAAATGAAGTCCAGGCCTCTTTCTTAATTTCGTTCATAGAGTTGGTGAAATTTGGGTCTCTCATTAAAGTTCTAATTTGCGGTCCATCAAATACACCGGCTTTAATTTTTTCATAACTAAGTCGTGGAAAATTTTCACATATGTATTGGAAACAGTCACCTTGTAAATCTAAAGCTTCAACATACTGCTTCATAAGACCTAGTTTGATGTGTAGAGGTGGAAAAATGATTTTTTCTCTGTTGATTAAAGGTTGATTTATAACATTCTGTTCTCCAACATTTAAGGATATTCTAAGAGGCCAATGTTTCTGACTCCAGTGTTGGTTTCTAGCTCGACTATCCCAGAAGCATAGAAAACACGAAAGCTTTGTATATCCTCTTTGAAAGCCAAGTAAAAAGTTCACCATTTTAAGATCCACACAGATGATCCAGTTATGGTCTCTATATTTTAATAACTCCAGAACACTTTTAATGTCCTCATATGTTTCCTTTAAGTGGACTGAATAGCCAATAGGAATTGAGCCATATACATTCCCGTTGTGTAGTAAGACACACTTGAGACTTCTGCTTGAACTGTCGATAAATAAACGCCACTCATTTGGATGATATTGTACAACACTCATTTCAGTTAGTAAACCTGACACATTGTTACAGTAAACAAACCCACACTTGTGTTTAAAATAGTGCACAAGATTACTTTCCCTGCTACGATAAAAAGTTATCTTTGTATCTTGCTCCAGTAAGTTTTTTTCATTTAATCTTGAAGCTAACAATTCCGATGATTCCTTTGATAGGCCCAAATCTCTTACTAAGTCATTCAATTCCGCTTGAGTAAAACGTTGCGGTCCAGAACTAGAAATTAAATTTTCATTGTCTAAATCAACATCCGGGTCTTGCTCCTCAAGAACATCTGGCATATCCTGATCATGCTCGTTCTCAAGTAAAGGAAGTCCTTTATAAATTGGCAACGCTATTTCATTGGAATGAGCAACTGGCCGAATTACTGAGTCGAGATTTGGATACACAATTTTTTTCTTATTCTTCTTATTATAACCAGAAGTCTGAACTAAACAAAAATAGCAATCATCTACGTGATTTTTCGGTTCACGCCAAATCATTGGAATGCCAAAAGCTAATTTTTGGCGTTTTCCCTTGCTCCACTGTAGTAAATTTTCTACACATGACTTACACACTTTATTTGGAGCCCACGAATTGTCCTGATCTGCAATTTTTACGTCAAAGTATGCAAAGTACACTTTCTTAACGAAATCAGTGATATTTGTCCTTTGACAGGGAACAGAAGGGAATAGATTCCTTCTGCCACAAATGTAGCAGAAGGAATCTACACTATTGACACATTTTCGAGTAGTAGACATGATGTATTTTCTTCACTGCCGACTAACATGCAATTAACAAGACAAAAAAAACCAGAGACTTTATTGAAACGTTATAAGCGCTGATCATACTTTCACGATCGATTAACGATTGACTGATTTCAATTGTCCGCTAAGACGCATATAGCATTCATTTATTTTAGGCAGTTATCATCGTCTACTTTTCATCACCTAAATGTGTTAGGTCGGTTATCGGCCTCTCTCGCATTCAAAGCGCCAGTACGTGCCGTTGCAGGTTCTTACGCATTTATCCGTTTACTAACAAGCGAGAGCGGTGAGCGCTCCGATTCTAATCTGCGCACCGCTTTGAATAATAGGCTATACTTCGGGAATTTTTCGAATTTCTTGATAAAAAGTTAGGAACAGATTTTTAAAAGTACATACTTTCAGAAAATAATATTTAAAAATCGATTTTTTTTTATCCTCTCAATAGTACTGCCTCCTTAAAACTATCAAGAACTTACAAATTAGCAAAAAGAAAATGCCATAGAGGAAAAACTTGATGTGATAGAGAAAAATGGGTTTGATATTTGAAATCAGCGCACCCAAATTAGTAAAAAACAAGTGTCAGATCATAATCAACAGAAAAACAAATTTTTCTTTGTTGGCCAATGTTATTAATAGTGTGATTAATAGACATAGGGAGTTCTTCAATCAAGGACGTACCGAGCACTGTATTTCAACTCCTCCCCTACCTCCTTCCCCTTGCACATACCCATTTGTCAATCTTGCTGAACAAGCAAAGGATATGCCTGTTCGCGAGGGATAGCATGATTAACTGACGGGTGTCATTAAGAGACTAGGTTTAGTCAAGGATGTCTGTTCATTCTTTCCTTGTTTCTAATTTTCGCCGCTTGTCTTTTATTCTCATCGCATCGTAACAGGTTGCTTACTGTTGACATTGATATATTTTTATTACTAATACTAATTACACCCATAGATTTGCTAATATTTTATTAATCGATCGCCACGTTGTAATTGTAATATTATTATATAGAAATGTAGTGTGTTCAGAATTTGAAATTTTATTACCAATATATAAATATTATCACAATACAATATAAGCCCTTATAGTCCTTATAAGGACTGGCTTAAAGGGGTGAAACAAGAATGCTTTTCATCTTCTCCGTTATCTGCAGAGGACAGTGTAAGGATAAGGTGTTATTGAGCTGTTAAAGCGCTGATCATGGCAGGAGGGTAACAGCAATAGCCGAGCCTCAGTTAGAACTTCATTGATTACAACACTGCCATCCATTACCCTCCAAGAGTATTAATCACCGCATCTCACGGTCGATTCCACTTCTTGATCCTACCACCTAATCACAATATAAGCAGAACGCAGGACATATATGACGCAGAGGATGAAGCTTGACGCTTTTTATATTCCCTGTTGTCTGTTTCGGAGCAGTTATGGGAGAGATTTGTGAGCTATTTTAGCTCGTCCTGAGTGGATAGAAGTGGTTATACGTCGTTGAGTGTTAGGATGGCTTTCGGTCTTTTATGTTTCCAGTGGTCATTACTCATAGTTTCGTACTTGTTGTATTAGTTGGTTTGGATGCGTAGATGTCTTCATAAAGAATTTTTCTGCTAGGGAGCGTAGTAGTGGAGAGATGTAGGGGATATTTATGTCCTGGTGGATCTGAGCGTTCCTGATGAACCACGAAGTGTCCAGTATCATTCGCAGGCACTTGTTCTGTAGTCTTTGTAGCTTGAGGATGTTTGTCTTGCAGGTATGGCTCCAGGCTGGAGAGGCGTATATAATTGTGGGACGGATTACTGTCTTGTAGAGTAGAATTTTGTTTTTTGAGTTTAGTTTGCTGTGTCTGTTGATCAAGGGGTATAGCTGGGCGATAACTTTTGAAGCTCTGGTGTATGTGCTCTTGATGTGGCTGTTGAAGCATAATCGTTTATCGAGAAGTATTCCGAGGTATTTTGCTTCAGTTTTCTAGGGAATTTTAGAGTTGAACAGGGTGTTGTCTCCTTTGAGGGATGCTCGTCGTCTTATGAAGAGTATCGTTGTGCTTTTCTGGGGGTTTAATTGTAGTCGCTAGTCCGTAAACTAAACCATTTTTCTAGATTCACGATGGTGTCTTGTAGTTTTTTGGTTACGAGATGTGGTTGGCGGTATCTGGCTAGTATAGCCGTGTCATCTGCATAAAGGACGATGGTGGATGTCAGAGAATTTTGAGGGATGTCTGCCATATAGATGTTGAACAGGATCGAGGCTAGCAGTGATCCTTGAGGAACTCCAGCGAGGATTTTCCGTTGGGTTGAGACTGTTTCATTGATTTTGACTTGCATCCTCCTGTTTGAGAGGGATGATTTAATCAGGTGTATCATGTTTAGTGGAAGGTTTGCGATGGATAAGTGTGTAGAGGAGGCCTTGGTTCCAGATCTTATCGAAGGCCTTTGACATGTCTAGGAAGACAGCTCCAGTGTGCTGATTCCAATTAAATCCTGTGGTGATGTATTCTACCAGTCTATGGATCTGTTGGGTGGTGCTGTGATTTTGACAGAAGCCAAATTGTTCTTGTGGAATGATATTTAGTTGGTTGACATGATCTTGGAGTGTGATGAGGATGATTTTCTCTTCTATTTTCCCTAAGGTGGATAGCATGCTGATGGGACGGTAATTTTCAGATAGGTGTGGGTCTTTGCCTGGTTTGTGAATTGGGATGATGTCAGCTATTTTCCATGACTAGGGGAAGTGCTGCTATTTGAGGAACAATATGAGCATTAACATTAACATTTCTGGCTAGATGGGTGAAGCAAAATTGCTTTTCATATTCTCCTTTGTCTTGTAATGAAAGAACTTTGAATGGAGTGTTTGTGAGCTGTATGCTCGCCCATTGAGGGCAGTGAAGTTAGTTCTGTTCAGCTGAACTTAAGAACTAACAACAAATATAAAGCCGAACTTTATATTTGTTGATTTCTTTTTCATTATATTCCGAGGCTTCCTTGATTAATGGGTTTGGATGGTTACTTGTCTTGGTAAAGAACTCAGCTAGATTTATGAGAAAGGAAGAGATATAAGGGATATTAACTTCTCTATGGATCTGGGTGTTTCTTATGAACCAAGGGGCATCCAGAATCATCCTCAGGCAGGCCTTATAAGGACTGGCTTAAAGGGGCGAAACAAGAATGCTTTTCATTTTCCCCGTTCTGTAGAGGACAGTGTAAGGATAAGGTGTTATTGAGCTGTTAAAGCTCTGATCATGGCAGGAGGATAACAGCAATAACCAAACCTCAGTTAGAACTTCTTATTAATCATTAATCACCGTATCTCACGGTCGATTAATCTTCTCCCTCCATCCTCAGGCAGTCCTTATAAGGACTGGCTTAAAGGGGCGAAGCAAAAATGCTTTTCATCTTCCCCGTTATCTGTAGAGGACACTGTAGGGATAAGGTGTTATTGAGCTATTAAAGCTCTGATCATGGTAGGAGGGTAATAGCAATAGCCGAGCCTCAGTTAGAACTTCATTGGCTACAGCATTGCCATCCATTACCCTTCAAGGGTATTGGATTGAATGAATCAATCACCGACTATGTAAGTAAAGGTGACATCTCAAAAAATCGGACGATCTCTAGGCCACTCCATAGTGGGCGAAAGACCGTCTCTATCTCCGCGTTGGTTCCACTCAGTGACGGGCTCCCCGACCACCGAGCAGAACCGCTCAAATTCCGAAGAAAATAATTCACCGACAAAGCCCCTCGCCGGGCCGTGCCGGAGAACACACTCCCCGGAGACTCAAATTGCTCCCTTAAGGCAAAAACCTCAAGAGAGCAAACTCTCGAAACTCATTATCCAAGGGGATAACAGCAACAGCCGAACCTCAGTTAAACTTCATTGGTTCAGCAATGCCATCCGTTACCATCCAAGGATATCTCATCACCCGAGGGGGTAACAGCAACAGCCGAACCTCAGTTAAACTTCATTGGTTCAACATTGCCATCCGTTACCCTCCAAGGGTATAAAATCATAAAATCAATCACCGACTGTGTAAGTAAAGGTGACATCTCAAAAATACGGACGATTTCTAGGCCACTCCATAGTGGTAGTGGGCGAAAGACCGTCCTAATCTCAGCGTTGGTTCCACTCAGTGACGGGCTCCCCGACCACCGAGCCGAACCGCTAAAATTCCGAAGAAAATAATTCACCGACAAAGCCCCTCAGCGGGCCATGCCGGAGAACACCTTCCCCGGAGACTCAAAGTGCTCCCTTAAGGCAAAAACCTTAAGAGAGCGAACTCAAAAACTCATCGCCTGAGGGGTAACAGCAACAGCCGAACCTCAGTTAAACTTCATTGGCTCAGCATTGCATTGCCATCCATTACCTCCCAGGGCATTAATGAATCAATCACCGCATCTCACGGTCGATTGATTCCAACCTCAAACCCCTCAGGCAGTCCTTATAAACTTTGTTTATAAGGACTGCCTGAGGGGATCTAACTACGTTATCTGTAGAGGACAGTGTAGGGATATTCCCCGTTATCTGTAGAGGACAGTGTAGGGATAAGGTGTATGAGCAATTAAAGCTCTGATCATGGCAGGAGGGTAACAGCAATAGCCGAGCCTCAGTTAGAACTTCATTGGCTACAGCATTGCCATCCATTACCCTCCAAGGGTGTTGGATTAAATGAATCAATCACCGCATCTCACGGTCGATTAATCCTACAATCGACACTCTTGTCATTAATCAATTGTAATATTTTGATGTAAAATATTTTACGGTGTAGTGGATATTTTTTTAAATTGTTAGAAAAAAAATTAATTTTTTTCTTATTTAATTTATAAATTAAAAGTAAAATATAAGATACGTTATGTTTCCAGGAAAAATAAAAAAATACACGAAAGAATTTTGTAAAAATTGTGTGAAAGTTGTAATATTTTTCTCAAATTGCAAAACAAAACTATATATAGATATAAAAAGAGAATATTTAGTCAAATTAATAACAGGAATCCCTTTGTATTTTATCATATTTCTGTCACTCATTTTCATTTATACATTTGATGATGACTGAAATAAAAATATTATGTGAGATGTTCATCCGTATTTCAAGCAGCTCAACTGTAAAATAAATCCTGTGATTCTCGAACTTTACAAACATGCATTCTATTAGTTCCAGAATTTCAACATGAGCTGTACAATTATCTGATCTCGGAAAAGAGCTACTAATTCTGACTCAATTAGTAGTGCGTTGCTCATGATACTAACTAGAAGTGGGACTTCATCCCCCCCGTCCCTTGTAATGAAAGTCAATGGAGGTTGCGTTCAAAATGTATTATCATATTTCAAAGCGTAAATGGCTGCATTTCCATTAAAAATATTTGAGTGTATTACTCGATACAATTTTTATTTTATTTTTTATCCCGCGTCCACCCTCCACTGACATTATTAATCTCTTAGTATGGATATTTCACATTAGTGTAATACCAACAAGAACATTTTGATCCTCCCGGGTTGTTACGTGTTGTCCTTAGTAGCAAAAAAAACTGATAAGAGTAGATGACTATATGCAGACTTCTCTAGATGCTCTAAGCGTTTTGGGGGGGGGATAACATTATTATTTTGATAGGCATGCATTTCATACATTATTAATTAATTTTATTAATATGGAATGAAAAGATAAAAAAAATCGATTCCTGTTTTGAAAATATTTTGAATAAACGATTTGACCCGCTTGCTTACACTCGATATTATCGTAACACGAGAACGATTTCCTTTTCATGTATCGAACATTTATTTTGAGGCAGTTCCGCAAATTCCAGATACCGTTCGCTTGTTTATCTAGTAATGCGCTTCTTTTCATCGGTTATGCACTTACACCTTCCGGTGATGGATATCTATAATCGACATTTTATGCTTCACGCACATGTACATATCACCGAATAATGCTTTGAATAGAGTGAATTTTCCTATTTTGTATACCCTATTCTGCAGCGTGCCTTCTTTTGATAAAAGCTGTTTTTTTATTAAGTCACGTAACAATTTCTCAATAGATAAGCACGCCTTTATAATTATTACAACTATGGTTATCACTAAGTGAAATATTAGGAGAAATTATTCGATTTGTGATCAAAACATTCAAATCCATTTCACCTACATTTTTTTTACTGATGTTTGAGTTATTTTTAAATGGTACTCGAGTGATAATTTTTCTACAACAGAACTTTTAGTTTATTTAAAATCAAGATTTTAAATTCATAAATATAAGAATATTTCCTTATAGAATTTAATTTAGAACCTAAGAAACCAATTGTCATAAGGAACTGAAAATTTTTAAAATTTGCAATACTTATTAGAGAAAAGTAAACTTAGCATTATCTTAAGTAAAGTGGCCTTGGATTCTCTTCCCTCTTGAATTTGTGTGTTAATATCACTTCTCTTTCAATCCCTCGTTGTTGTTTTTTTCTTGGCTAACACGAAATTAAAACTAACTAATATTAGAGCCCTTAACAACGTACAACGTTGATCAAATTAAGTTTAGAAAACAAGATTTTTCCATCCTGCATGAGTTTAAGAACATTTTTGAATGTTTTGTGAATCCCATGCGCAGAAGGTTATGAACCTGGGAAACGATGATAATGGATTCAAATAAAGCGGTGAAGCAGTATTTTACACTATCTTACGCCAACAGTATTATTGTTATTGAGCTAGTAAAATTAATTAAATTAATTAAACAAAGAAACCAGGAACAAATTATATGCCAGCCATTGAAATGTGTTTTAATTTTGAACCGTATCATTAATTCGTTTCCCGATTAATCTTCACACCATCAACCGAAGTCCGAGGATAAAATACGTTTATTGTTACCAGAATTCTGGTGAGTGTTACGCAAAAGTATTACGCTGAAATCCACTAAAGTCTTTCATTTTCCAAAGGATTAGGGAACAACCCGTTTTAGCCCAAACATTTTGGAAACCAGGAAACGGAGATTGAGTGTATGTCAACCACGTGCCAAATATTGATTTATTGCATTATGTTTCCAGCGCAGTTCTGGGATTAAAATCTGGAATCCTCTGTATTGTTGTTATTATGCAGTGATATATATTATTTTAAGGAATCATTTTCTTTCAAATGAGTTTCCATTCAATCAACAATTGCTTGGAATTTAGGATTTCGCACCAATCCACGATATTTTAATAATTAAATTAATTACAATTAATTCTATGAGAGCACACCACTTTAGTGTTTATATCTGAATGGAGGAAGAAGAAACACATACAGAGAGAGCGAAAGAGAGATTAAATGGATATAGCAGAATGTTAATCACTCCCACACTTCAATGTTCGTAAGTCGTCAATTCAATACACAGTATATATATATATACCCCCGTTTATTGTTACCAGAATTTCTGGTAACAATAAACGTATTTTATCCTCGGACTTCGGTTGATGGTGTGAAGATTAATTGGAAATGAATAAATAACGCGGTTCAAAATTAAAATAATAAACTGAGATTTTTAATTTTTTTTAATGTGTGTGTGTGTGCGCGCTCGCGCTCAAACACAAGACGATCAGCCTGATCGTCTTGTGTTTGAATAGTGGGTTGAATAGTTCTTTCACTTTGTGTTCAGCACATCGGCGAAGAACCTCCTTTGTAATGCGTATAATTTCCTGTGTCATTACGCAGTTGCTAAGGCAATTTCGCTGGTGTGAAAGTGGTCGAAAATAAATAAATATCGACGCGGGAAGTTGAAGTGGGAAGGAAGTGGGTAGCAGCAACGAAAGTTTCCAGATTTTCTAGTGGAATAATGATAAGAGCGTCATCTTCAGGACTATTTCATCCCATGTGTTGTAGATCAGGACTGGTTCTACACAGATTTAAGAGACTGGAAGGGCGGGGGATCTTTCAGTGAAGTGCGAAGTTAGTGGATGATAATTCAATATGTGCAACGTGTTTTGGTTTTACCTTCGATTTTATTTCTCACTAACTTCGTAAACTTGGCCAGATTTAAAAAAATAAAACAATGCTGACGTATGTGGTATGAAATACATACAAAGTATGATTTTTATTATGTTGCTGTCTTTGATAAACTTGAATTTGTGACCTTCTGTCCATCCATCAAATAATACATAGTTGTTTTTTTTTTTACTTTAACGCATTATAAAAGTTATATTAATAAAGCAAAGGTGAATAATGACAATTCTATTTGTTTGAAAAGTCCTGAGTTGGAATGCAGTCTATGTCGGAAAGAACCTTTATAAAGGCGTTTCAGATGAGGGGGGGGGGAGAGAAGAGCTAATGGCAGCTCTCTAAGACATGTATAAGTAGACAGCAACTCGGCGCCACAGACGCAAAGTTTGCTTTGCTGCAGACCATTAATATTCCAAAGTAATAAATGTCCGATTTCTACTTATGGCATCATTACACAAATCAGATAACACTTGCTAAAACTATTATTCTCCCTCCAACAAAACTGCACTTAGACATTGTATATATGTATATTTGTTTTGTTTTTATCACGGACAAGCAACAGGCGTAAGAACAGCCAAATGACATTTCTAAAAACTTTTCTCACCTGCATCACCTTTTCCATTTTCGCCGAGCAGATCTGCATGTAGATTGTTTGCGCGACACAGCTCGTTAGCCGAAAGATCAATGCTAACTAGCATACGAAGTCACGCTTAGCTAAGCTTGCACAGCTTAAAGCAGCTGCAATTAGCCCATCCGCGATGTGGAATCTTCAAATGACACGCTACTTCAAAGGAAGGGAGAGATGACACACAACAACATCCATCAGCTGAGGAAAGGCCAAATTGTTGTGTGATGTGCGCTTTTCCAACATTAATGAAAACAAAAGCCGTTACCGCACTTGGTATACGAAAAGCCTAGAATCCCTCTCTTCATGCTTGTGGCTTGAGAAAGTGCCATGTTTGGTCCTAGAACAGGGCTTCCTGATTATGTAAAAGTAATAAATAAAAATCCTCCTGATCCTGATTTATGCTCACACGTAGACCTACGCTTTTTACCATGTAGTCATTCGGAACCGAAATCCTACGGAATAGGTTGTTTGCTCCCAGTGGTGAGCTATAACGGGCTTGCGGGGGCTCACGCGAGCCCTTTGTTAATTTTTTTTCAAATTTGCTAGCCTCTTGTTCTTCTTCTTTAATAATCTTGTAGAACTAGAAAATACCACCGTGGAATGTATACATGCTACTATAATTGCTACTTTAAATTCATATGGATTTTTTGATAACTATTTAAAATATCATCTCATGCATTTTGTTCTGATGGAGCTAGTGTAATGTTAGGAAACCAATCAGGTGTTGCAATCAAACTTCTACAAAAATTTCCCACCGTTGTGATTTGGCATTGCGCTCATCGTTTACACTTAGCATTAGACGATTCGATAAAAAACATTAAAGAAATAAATCATTTTGAAATATTTATGGATAAATTTTATGCTTTTTATCATCAATCACCAAAAAATAAACGAGAATTAAATACGATTGCAAAATTTGGTATCGAAATTTAAAAAACGGCCGTATGTTTGGATGGGCAGCTTGCAGTTTACGAATGGCTCTTGCTTTGTGGAGGAATTACCCAGCTTTATGTAAGCATTTTGCATCGAATGATAAATATAAGGGCTTTTTAAACCGACTTCTCAATTTGTAATTTTTAAACGATCTAGCATTAATGATTGATATCCTACAGAAATTATCATATCTGTCAGAAGCTTACAAAGTCGCAATATAAATATTATAAGGGCTAAGTTAGGCCTTTTTTTTTATTTTATTTTTTTAATTTTTTGCTCGATGATGCGAGCCCTTTGTTAAAATTTCCATAGCTGACCACTGGTTACTCCTTATTCTTGGAGGTATCCTATGTCTGTAGAAGCGTGTGTTTATGGGGCCCGTTTGCGGGAAGAAAAACTCTGCGGTCCAAGAGCGGCTAACTTAACTATATCTGAAAAAAATCCTTAAGCTCCTCACGCAGGACACTCCTAGGGAATCTAACGCAGGACACTCTTTTCCCGGGCATATGATTGCGAAGCGCATAAGGAATCTTAAAAGGAATCTTAGCTCACTCATGGTACTAATGCGCTATGGGATGACCACTATTGGTGGGTGAGAAGTCACACGTATATATTTTATACATCTTATGATATGTGCAATTGCATTTCATATACTAAATTATATAAAGTTCTAAGCTGCACCGATAGGTTTCACAACTTAGTTATTATAGTAGTGTATGAAATGTTAAAATACTATTTCATAAGATCCTCAAGCTCGTCATGCCAGAGGTGAGGGCTCCACCTTCTTGATAATATACTTTACTGTAATAGTTTTTGCATGCCTTTTTCTGATAATTGTATGTTATTTGTGTTGGTACATAAAGGAACACCTTTATACAGCCTACAGCTGTACTTTACTTCTGCATTTAATAGTTATTCGACTTAATTATTAATAGAAATTTAGAAACATATACGCAACAAACAAGTAATTGATAAAAAAATGGCCATTTTCATTTCAATGCAGTATGCGTTTTTAAATAAATTTGACCAAACATCATCTCATTGCAATAAGACCCTAACCATACAGATTTATAATCTAATAGACGCAGTCTCACTTTGATGTTATCGGCTAAATCTGCTATTAATATTCTTTCACCTTTTTAATTAATGGTTTTTGCATCTGCTGTGACATTATTAATAACAAAAGAACCTGAATTTAAGTTTAGTAATTTACAAGTACAATACGCTTAGGTTAATAAGTTTTTTTTCGTATTCCTTTCTTTATAAATTATTATATAAATTTAATTTATATTATATATATAATATAAATTAAATTCCTTTCTTAAATCATCTCATTTTAAATATAATATCTCACTATGTGTCTATATTCATAATTTTACGATGCAATCATTCATCGCTAGTCGAAAGGTAAACAGCAGAAAAAAAAACTAAGAATTATTTCAGAAGACATCAAAGTAATTTGCCCAGAGGAAAGAAAAGTAAAGGGGGTTGTTAGATAATTTTACCTAAAAAAACATTTAGACACGTGTAATACAGAAAACTAAAACATATATCAAAAATCACAATATTTTGCGTGTGTCATCTTTAGAAAATGGTTTCGTGGTTTATTTTATCCTCTCTTAGATCATTTTAGTTTTCGTTTTTATATTTTAGAAGCAGACGAACATACTCTCGATATGGTTGACTGGTTCGGTTGAAATATAATCATTTTATTTCTTTGAGCAGAGGGCGTGAAAAGCAAAACTTATCTGAAGATACGGTTACTTTTTTGTTTATTTTCTGGCAGATTGTTTGGATGCGTGCATAACATTGTGTGTTTCAGAGAAGTGAAATGATTGAAAAGTTGAACGTACGTTATCAATTGGAAGGGAAAGTGCGGAGAGAGATGGAGTGTGCATGTTTCAATTGCCGTTTCTACAGAAAGAATTTTAAAAAGGCAAAAAATATCGCAGTGTTATGATAAACGTGATGATGACTAAAAATGGAATTGGCCATCGCAGTTCTCTGATTTCCTACGCTACGTTTGACTTGATTAAAGGTATATTAATCATCCATCCATCGAGATAGAGTGAACTGCACTAGAGTACAGATTCTATGTTTGGGTAAACTGTTGTGAAGGGGAGGCAAAGTTGTTCTGTTTATCCACATATAGTACGAAATTTTCATGATTTTTTGAAGATCCAAGACAGGGTGTTGCAAAAATGATTGAATTAAAGTTTTTTTCTAAATAAGTATAGCAGGTATTTACTACATTATAGTTTTACTGTTTCCTTTTCTAATAACAGTAGGTACTTACATATTATTCCATGGTGCTTTATTCGAAATGTTCCCATTTGAATTGATATAGAACCGAAAGTTTTCCCATGTTCTTGAAATATTGCAGAAGTACTTTGTTCTGAAATCAACAACTAAAAGTTTTATATAAAATCTTGAGGATGTCATCCTCAAGTTTATCCCTTAAACGTTAACTTGAGTTGTGAAAAAAAACATCCTGAAAAGGATGGGAAATCAGTTGTGCCATTTTGTCCATTAATTTCCTGCGTAGAGGAGGAATGAGCGGGCACATTGTCGTGATGGAGAATCTAATCTCCACTACGACTCTTCTCTGGAAGTTTTCGCCGCAGATCTATTTAATGCGTTATGCTCCATAACGTTTGATCCACTGAAAGAGATCTGTAATGCGCAATTTAATGAATACCAAAAAAGAAAAAATATATCAGCATATTCTCCAGTGGAACAAACTTGTCCAATAATAATCTCTTTTACTGAAAAGCAGCTGTTAACATCTGGAAAGTTGTGTCGCTATCTCTCTCTCTCTCTCTCTCTCTCTCTCTCTCTCTCTCTCTCCAGCTTGACGAGCAGAACTTTATGCGCATGTGCTGTTCTGTGAGGTCTGTCATTTTTTGATTTAACAGAAATCGCAAAGACATGAAATGCACTCACACTTTACAGGGTTACATGTCTCGGTAACGAAAGCTATGAGTTTGAAATATACCACGAATGACCTAATACATTCTAGTTTACGTCTAACAGGGGAGATCAGTACTAATTGCTATGTCACTTACATTAATCCCAATTTTTGCTCCCTCTTCTTGCTTATCCTCCGATAGCACTACTCTTGCATTGAGCACTGCATGATAACTTGGTTCCAGTTGTGCGTCCTAGTAAGATCACTTCTGTCCCAACTTGAGGTCATCACCTCAAGTTGGGAACACTCAATAGCGGATCGTATGTCATTTTGGTGTCAGATATAAATACGAACAAGGATAAAATAAACAATAAAACATACCAATAGCATTTGAAAATATTCTGAAAACGTTAATCTTGGATATATTCTAAGAAAGAGGAAGGAGGGAGTCTAAAAGATTTAGCATTTAATACATACATTAAATTTAACATAGTTCTCTAGTAATTTAATAATTCAGGGGTTGTTTAATGTGCATTGAATGGGAAATTTCGTTTCACTTTAATTTTCATATAATTTCATATAAGCAGGGATTTAGCCAATGTAAAAATATGGTTGAAAAATGCTACCTAAGAATGCATGCAGTGTGGATGATCGCACGTCATGTAAAACTAGAGTACAGATTCTATGTTTGGGTAAACTGTTGTGAAGGGGAGGCAGAGATGTTCTGTTTATCCATATATCTAGTGCGTGGATAATTAATTTCTTAAAGAGCGAGGTCGTTCTACTTACAGCTAATTTCACCAAAACTTATGGATACAGCGGACTATTGACTCGTCCATTAGGGTTTTGCTTTTGACATTAGATGGCGCCAGTTAATTACAGGAATTGAAAGACTTCTGCTTACACCAGCAACTAATTGGTTCCGGAAGGTATTTAGACCTCTGCACTACCATGCTCCAAGCACGTAACTTCTTCTCAGCAGCAAACAAGAAGTAGTCTTTCTAATTATCCATGACCCGGTACCTTCTGTAGAGATGTGCGTCATTTGCTATAAACACAGAAGTAAATAACCTCCCTAAGTTCTCTAGATAAGAGACTAATTGATTGGTAAGTTAAAAATAAGACGAAGTTACTTTTAATGAAACACACACAGAGATGCACATTCGTTGTTCTTTCCGTGGCTGCCACTTTAGAAAGATTCGGAGAGTCATTAATAAAAGTCACGATAGTTTTAAATAGTTTTATTATTTTATTTAATGGAGAAGCAAATTGTTGAAATCCAAGGTAGCGGAGGAAGTGAATAATTAAAACGGTTTCTCCAACAAACTACTGAGTTTCTCCGCTAATTAATCAAGTAGTTGCTCTGAGTGTTCCTCCCGAGGGATCAGATTAACTTTAACTATTCACCAAAATTGACGATCAGGGAAAATTAGAAAATTATTTCTGTGTATTGGAATAAAATTCTATGTATAATTTGATTTCTGTCCGTGTGCATAATTTAGAACTAATAATATGCTGATAAATATTTTAGACAAAAAAAAAGAATAAATGAATGAAAAGAAAAGATAATAAACGAAAAAACAAAAGCTGGAGTGCTTTGCATCTGCTTTCCGTCATCCAGGATTCCCAAATCTTTCCCGATTTGTTTAAAATAGGATAAACCGATATGCGGTTAATGGTTTTACTATTCGGAGAGCATTGAAATTCCGTCCACGCAAGACTGGAAATCAAATAGTAGAAGGGGAACAATGAAAAGATGGGAGATTTTCTGGCATGTATTGTAAGCAAGCACCAAGTAATTGAATTTTCCCACTATTAGTTAAAGAGGAACTGTGATAAACCTAACTGGATTAGTAGTAGTACGATTAATTTTCGACCTTAAAGAACTATAATTAACATACAATAAACATGAACTTTAGGAAAGCTATATGATTAATTAGCCGTAAACTGGTATCACAATTAGGAAGGAAATGCAGTCAAACAATTATCGGATGAAAGCAATTTGGTACATTTTGTAACTCATATTATTAGCTGAATTCATTTCGCGATATTAATTTCTAAAGATTGACAAGATTAAAAGTTAATCTTGTCAATCTTTCAGTGCATGTAAAGTTCCACCTTTTAATAATACATGAACACCTACACAAAGTTTTGATACCTGAATTTATGTTTTATTTAATCAGCAATAATATCAGCTATAAATAAAACACTAATAAATAATGCAAGTTTTGCATGTTAAAGATTTTTTTAAAGAATTTAGCTGAAGATTAAATTAGCAGTCATAATTTTCTAGTAATGTTTTTTTCATATCTACAGCCTTGCATTTATAAAAAAAACATGCATAAGTTTATTTTCCGTTGCATTTTCAAGTCTCAGAGAAAGCAAGGATTTTGTACGGAAAACAGTGAACCCCCCCCCAAAAAAAATAGATAAAATAGATAAACCTGTCTCAGAACACTCTCCTTTGAACATATAAATACTACCCTCGTGGATTTAACAGTAGTAACGTCTAAGATCAGCAATTATATGCATCAAGTGCCTCTGAGATGCGGATTTCTTGTAGTTTTTTAACTTTGTTTTAAAGGTGAGAATCTTAGAAGAAAATTAACTAATTTTATCGTTCTAAGTTCTCAGTTTGCTAAAAGTAAATAAATAAATTCCTGTATCAGTGAGTGTTCTAAAGAAACAGACTAAAAAACTGAAAATTGGTTGAAATGCAGAGAGCATATCATCTGTATATTTCTGATATTTACATATCATTGTAAAAAGCATGCATTCGTTTTATTGCAAATTTAAACTACGGGGATGACTGAAAGGTTCTAAGCCTAACAATGAAAAAGCGAATTTATAATTTCACAATTATTTTTATTTTTCAATATAATCTTCCTTAAGACTAATATATTTATTCCAGCGATGCTCCAGCGCCATTATCCCGTCACTGTAGTGTTTCTCAGTAAGATCTACAAAATACCCCTCTACAGCTGCAGTCGCCTCTTCATTCGAAGAAAAACGCTGACCAGCGAGAAAGAGTTTTAGTTTTGGGAAGATTATTTTCAATTCCTCTGATAGCCTAATATGTAAAGAAACAGTGGATTCGGTAGAGGGTTTCCCCGGAAATTCGGGTTTTTCTCTCTCAGAAGAGGCAAACCGGCAAGTAGATCACACGCAAGAATACTTAAGAGGCACAGGGCTAACCACCTTGTGCTCTAATAACGTTACGAAATCTATGGATTTCCAAGGCAAGCATATTTTTTAAGTACTATTCGTATAAAAATCACTATTCATGAAGATTTTATTACCAGCACGAAGTGAATAGTCACAAATGAAATAATATTACTTTCTTTCATAACGGAATTAAGTGCATTTTTTCGATAAAACTTACTCCACACAACTCACTTCAACCTACAAAACAGCAACCACCACTGCCCTCAATTCAGACCCCCAAACCATCCTCCAATGGGGTTCAAATAACCTAGCCAATTTCAAAGCAAATAAAACCCAGTACTCTCTCATTTCTCATAAAAAGGAACCAGTTTCTCCCAGTATTATTTTTGACAACACCCAAATTTCTCAGATTTGACAATCTGAGATTTCTCTTCTTGGGATTACCCTGACATCAAGCCTCTCCTTATATAAAATTATAACAACCATTGCATCCTCAGCTTCTAAAAAACTAGGATTTCTCTTTCGCTCAAGAGTTACTTCACCACTGAACAGCTGTTAACCTTATACAAATCACATCTCCGCCCAACCATCGAATACTGCTCCCACGTATGAGGTGGGGCCTCCCAAAAAGATTCCTCAGATTGCTCGACTCCATACAGAGGAGAGCAATCAGACTTATTACCAACTCACCCAGACTTATTAATGACCCATCTATTACCAACCCCCCCCCACTTTCACACAGGCGATCGGTCTTGCACTATGTGTCTTCTACAAATATTTCCATGGAAAATGTTCCGAAATAGCATCAGTAATTCCCCCCTCTTAGTACTAAGTTCGTTAGAACACATGCAGCTGCTATTCAACATCCCTACACAGTGTACCTTGAAATCCACAGAACAAATTTCTTCTCCTGCTCCTTCGTCCCTGCAAATGCTATACTATAGAACAGCCTTCCCCTTGATATGTTCCCGAGGGAATACAATCTACAGTCATTGAAATCTAATGTGAACAAGTACCTTCTTTTCCAACCCATACACGGTACTAATTTATTATAGGTGATATACCAACCTCTCGTGTATGGGCTCAACATAAAACAATAATAATAATAATAATAATAATAATAATTTTTTTTAACATTTTATTATGTCTCAGTATAAATTACATACAATAATAATATTTACAATATTTACAATAAGGTTTATACAGAATTTTTGAATTTAGAATATAATAATAATAATAATAATAATAATTTTTTTTTTTTTTTTTTTATAAACGACTTATTTGTTTTTGTTTTTACAATGAAAATGATAAGGTTTACTATCACACAGAGTATCTGCACACACACAATGAAAAACATATTATCTTTTCTGTACAGTACGAAAATTCGATATACAAAATGCAGAGTACATTTTATAAATATGAATATACATTTTTTTAAACTAGCTAAATATGGATTGGCACCAGTGTGCACACAATTCACGATACAATGCAGTAATGCAGCATACACACACAATTCAATAATAATAATAATAATTTTTTTTTTTTTTTTTACATTTTATTATGTCTCAGTATAAGTTACATACAATAATAATATTTACAGTATTTACAATAAGGATTACACAGAATTTTTTTTTTTTTATGTCTCAGATGAATTGCATACATAGTTGCTGTAGTAATTATATGTATATAATATTTGTAACGCATTACAAGTGTGTATAACAGATACTTGCAAGTTAGTAATTTTCTTCCTCGAAGCTTAGCAGAGCTTATCTGAGGAAGATAATAGATGACAGAGGGTGGTGGTTTCATGGTTGTGTTCCTATAGTGGTCACAAGCCAGGTGTTGATTTTACTGTTTGTTGGTACGTGCTTGAAAGACTTCGACTGCTATTACAGTTTAACTTGTTTTTTTTTTTTTTTGTGAAAATAGGGTTGGATTTAGACATGTAGTGGTAGTCTTGTAGTGGTAGTTTTTTGAGAGGGGGGGGTTGTCGTAGGTTTGTGTGTGTGTGTATGTGTGGTGGGGGAGAGAGAGACAGGAATTGCTCTAATTTTCGTTCTCGCTATAATATTTATATAGTGCCTGTTTCAGCTCTCTGTATGTTCCTAGGTTTCTGTTGTCGAACGGCAGTTTGTTTATCGTGTCAGGTACGTAGAAGTTTCGGGTGGCTTTGCCGTGATGATTGTTGTACTTATATGTTATGTAGTTTGTTGACTGTGGTCTTGTTATTTGATATGTTGTTCTGGTTACTCTATATGTTGGGCTGTAGTAGTGTTTTAACATGATTGTGTAGTGGCGTAATTGTTTCACCTTAAATATTTTGTGTTTTGTCCATGCTTCCTGCATAAGAGTGGGTTGTTCCCAGAATATCAGTTTTATCATTTTATCTTGCAACCATTGTAGCCTGTTAAGTCTGTAGTCTGCGCAGAATGCGTATGATGTGATTGCATATCTTAAAATGTTTTCACATAATGCTTTATAGATTAGTATTTTTATGTGGGTTGGGGCAATGTCTTTTAATCTGTATAGTTTGCTTGCTATTATCCTAAGCTTGGTATGTAGGTAGTTTGTATGGCTATTCCAACTTTGATCTGCATCGAAGTGAAGTCCAAGGTAGGATGTTGTTTTCACCTGTGTGATGGTTGTGATTTTAGGTTCTGCACTTTGTGTATAGGAAGATGAATGTTTGATAGTGAGATATTTAATTTCTATGGGCAGGGTTTGGGGGTTTTTGAATATCATTAGCTTTGTTTTTCCAGGGTTTATATATATGCCGTTTTCGGTTAACCAGTTAGTGATTTGATTGATGTCGTGTTGCATATTTGTGTAAGCGATATTTGCATTGTTGTGAATGGATACTATGGCCGTGTCGACTGCATACTGGAAGATTTTACTTTTTAGGGGGAGTTGGCTTATGTCGTGTGTGTATATGTTAAATAGAATGGGAGATAGGACAGCTCCTTGCGGTACTCCACAGGTTACATGTACCTCTTTGCTGTGTGCTGATCCTATACGTGTGATGTGCTTTCTGTTTTTCGTGTATGCTTTAAACCACTGGAGTAGACGACCTCCAATTCCGATATGGGTAAGTTTCGTTAACAAGGTTTTATGTGTTAGTGTGTCAAATGCTTTTGTTAGGTCAATGAATACCACTAATGTTATTCTGTTTTTATCCAATGCTGCGTTTATTAGATCTGTGAAGTCTTCCAGGAGTGTTGCTGTTCCTTTATTTTTTTGAAAGCCATATTGTGTTTTGGGTATGATTTGAAATTTTTCAACGTATGTGGAGAGTTTCTGATGTACAATGCGCTCCATGATTTGGTTGATTACAGGTAGCGTGGCGATAGGTCTGTAATTACTTATTATGTTTCTTTTTCCCTGTTTGTGTATGGGTGTGATTAGTGCAGTCTTCAGTGTTTTAGGTATGTGTCCAGTTTCGAAGATTTTATTTAACAGTTTTTGTATAACTGGAAGTAGGTCGGTTGAGTGTTTCTTGATGTCTTTTGGTCTGATTCCGTCTATCCCCGGTCCTTTGTTAGGATTAATTTGTTGAATTGCCAGTGATAGTTCTTCTTTTGTTACTGTGGGGAACCACATCGACTGGGTTGCTCGTGGACCTAGTGGAGAATGTTCGTATGTGTGAGGAAAGGTTGTTTCTTGTAGCTTTTGGACAGAGTTCACGAAGTGCTGATTAAAGTTGTTTGCCAACTGTTTAAGGGATTTGGGGTCGCAGGCAAAGCTGTGTTTTATTGTTTCTGTGGCAGTGGTTCTGTGTATATTGTCCAGCATTTCATTAATCAGGTGCCAGGTTTCCTTTATGTCATTCTGTGCTGTTGTTAATTTGTTGCTGTAATAGTTTCTTTTTGCCGTTCGAATCTGGGTTGTTAGGAGATTCCGTTTTCTTTTGTATTCAGCTTTTAAAGCGATATTGTTCGGTGACTTCTTAGGTTGTTTCCATAGGGCATCTTTTCTTTGTATGTCTGTTAGTATGATGTCTGTTATCCATGGATTTTGTTTCGTTTGGGGGCGTATTTTTATTTTTGTTAATGCTTTGTTGTATATTTTGTTAAATGCAAGTTTAAGATTATTATATACAGCTTCAGCAGAGTCTAAAGATGCTATCTGCATCCAGTCTGTTTTTCTGATTTCATCGTTCACTGTTGCTTCGTTTACAATGCTATGATACTGTTTTGTAGTCTCAGTGATTTTTATGGGTTCTGGTTCAGTGTGTAACTGCAATGCTGTGAAATAATGGTCTGCTAGTTTGCATGTTATGACGGCTGCTGTGTGGCTGTTTGGAGTGGCCCTTATATTTATATGATCAATGCAGGTTGAGGTTGTTGTGTTTCCGATTATCTCTTCTCGTGTATACGACTGTATGGATGGGGTTATGTTATATGCCGATAATAGGTCTAGGTATTGTTCTGTGTTGTTATTTATGTTCCTAATGTTTATATTAATGTCTCCTATTATTATCAAGTATTTTGAGGTGCCTACTTTCGTGGCTGAAAGCCATCTGTTTAGTTCTTCTAGGAATTTTGTGGTGCTTAAGTTGGGTGGTCTGTATATTGCGTTTAATATCAGGGAGTTTTCTTGTTTGATGTTTTTAATTTCGATGCATATGTTTTCTGCGTATTCTAATTTATAGTTTATTTCTGTTACTTCTAGTTTATGTTTGGTAAATATTATTATACCACCGCCTCGTTTTGTTTGTCTGCAGTGTTTGTGTTGTTGGAAGTGTGGCATTTGGTAGGAGGATGCCTCTTCGTTTGTCGTAGAGTTCTTTCTGTTTTTCGTAAATAATAATAATAATAATAATAATAATAATAATGATATCCTTCGGGTAGAAAGCTCTGAATAACAGTTTTTAACTGATAACGAATGAACCAGTTTCATTTTTCTTATGTTTTATTACACAACAAATAACCCGCCCAGCACCTTGGTAGACATATCAAACAATCTATAACGTAATTAAGTGCATTATCATAGCCAAAATTAGGATGTTAAAAAAAATCTTATTTCTTGATCTTAACTGGCTATTACGATTAATATAAATGGAATGGAACTAAAACTACATGAAGTCTCGTAGGAAAATAAATAATAGACAGTCAGTTGTGAAAAAGATGGATTCCTTTGGCAAAATAATATACCAAAGAAACAAAATTTAGAAATCATGCTAAACTAGAAAACACAAGGACTCAAAAATTGAATTCTTTATGGAATTCAAAAAAGATGAAAGAAACAAAATATGTTCGAAGAACTTTAAGACAACAAACAAAAAATGTAGATGTTCTCGCCCGGGATCGAACTGAGGACTTTGCGCATGTGATAACCACTACCCCACGAGAACCCGTCATCCCACTTTTGTCAGATATTTTAAAGCATGCTGAAAAAAAGTCACTAATACTCTAATCCACGAGAGAGAATTCTAATCAAACGTAAACTCAAAAATGAGGGTTTTGCTATGCATTTTGAAACTTCAAATCTTCTTACTGAGAAATGAGTAGATACTTCGACAACTTTAATTATGGGCGACCTACTTAATATATATGTAAACTGCCTAATCCATTTCCTATAATGGTAATGTTATCTTCACAGATGACTTACTAAAAAAAGTTGTGTAAACAGTAGATATGAGGGATCGAATTAGTTGTATTACTTTAGTTTGATTTTCTAAACATGCTCTATGACGTCGTTTTGTATTTTTTTCGAAAAATTTTAGGAAGGGAGGATCACATCTTATAATCTCATTCGGATATATGAGATATATACTTATTATCATAAATTTCAGGCTCCATTTGGATAACTGTTGACGGATTTAATCACCTGTGTTTATAGAAGATGAACACTGGATAGAAAAATCAAGATAATAAAAGGACTGCACACTTATGATCGTCAAGGTCGGTTAACTCAATAAAAAATACGTTCTTAAGAGAAATAGAAGCGATTTCATCATGAAGAATAACACGCTGGTGAAAAAATCTTGCCAAAAAGGAGCAGGGATGGAAGTTTCATAATTTTCTAGCAAGGAAGCAGGGAGAAATATATCCCCCCTTCTTCAGGGAGAGTAGCAGTGGAACGAATTGCAACCTCCCAGATCTTGGAATAGGTAGAACAAGATTTCTGCTAATTTTCTATGGGAATGTTTTATTTCATATGATATATTCTGCAAATTGAGAATTAACTTTATACTTAGTTATAATTGATTCATAATTCAAAGATTTTAATTTCTCTCGCCCGATCACCGCAGATATAAGAATATCTGAATTTCAAAATAAATAAATAAATAAAGTGATACTGGTAAAGTGATGAACCCACGTTTAGTGTCTCGTGACTTGGTGAGCGAGAAAATCACCAACACACACACACACAGTGTGTGTGTGTGACATCATCAACAGCGGTCTAAGTTTTCCGTGATGGGCACACAGGTATGGCCTGGTGGGCGACCAACTTCACGTTCAACAAGAAGCATTCTAGCATCCCCTACGGCAACGTTTCTCAAACTTTTCTTACGACGGAACACTTCACAAATCCTGAAATTTTAACGGAACACTTTGTTTAGAGTCGACTACCATCGATCTCGTATTCAATGTAGAGCTAAGCGCATAATATCGCCGCAGCAGGCTGTGTCGCATCACAAAAATGCGACAGCGCACACTACAGGCTTACAGGGACGCATCGTATTGACCTTGCTTATGACCGCACGTTTCCTACAACAGATACCTCCGTACTTCACTCGCGCTCGGAGGTGTCAACAACTCGAAGGTTGTCAAGTTGACAATCGCGGGAGGCTGAGTCAAGTCCAGCGCGTTGGTCTCAATAGCACAATCCACACGCAAAGTGAGGAGCGCCTGATTGTCAAACATGTATGAACTTGTCGCAGCATTTAAAACCATTCCAGACTCATATTAAATTTGAATATTTTTTCACGGAATACTTATTCACTTTCCGCGGAACATAGTTTGGGAAATGCTGCCGTATGGTATTTTCTCGAAAATACAGGCGTGCCAGACCTCGCCTTCCGCACTGGATTTTTAATGTTATTTCACGCTAATTGCACATTATCATCAATCTCCCTCTAATGACTTTTCTCTAGACCAGTGTTTCTCAACCTGTGGTCCGCAAGCAGAGTTAAATTTTTAAAATAAATATATATTTTTTAATTATCCAAATAAATTAAAATTGAATAAGTAAGTAAATATTTTTGAAATCAAATTGAGACTTAAAAAAAATAGCATCAGAACGTTCAAAGATGGAAGCAATAAAACTATATTGTTGTTCACTTCACCGTTCTTTTATTACTCGTCATTCTGGCACTACAATAATTTGTAGCGGCAGAATGACGAATAATAAGAGGGGTGAAGTGAACAATAATATAGTTTTATTGCTTCCGCCTTCTCTTGCTGTTTTGTCAGATTTGAAGTGAACATGTGTTATCTTCATTTCAATCAATTGCTTGTTGTTTATTGATTGTTATTAGTGAAGGTATACTGAGCCTTCACCCATGGCTCAGTATACCTTCAGAAGTGCTAAATGAATACTTGGCCAAAGTGTGTCGTGAGTTAACCCCAGTATTTATAAATTTATATATTTTTCCGAAATGTTTTTAATAATGGAAAAGTGGCTTAGAACTAGGACTTTGAAAAGAAGAGCAAATGGAACAGGTGATGCTAACCGTAATTGTGATACACGTGTTGTAACGGCAAGTAAATCTGATAATATTAAAGTAGAAGAAACAACAAGCAGTTCAAAGAAAAAATACAGTAGGAAATATAACAGTTCATATTTGGAATTCGGGTTTACTCGGTGTGGAGATGAAAGTGAACAGAAACCTCAATGTGTTTTGTGTTATGAAGTGTTGTCGAACGACTGCATGAAACCTGCGAAACTCCGACATTTAGAAACTAAACATTGTGATGTGAAAAATAAGCAAATTGAAAGAAAACAAAAAGCCAATTTCATTGACGCTTAGCGACATTAACTCATGGGAAAGATGTAGTTTTGGCCATGGGTTTGATTAATAGCAATGCACTGGAAGCATCTATCTGTTAAGTTTGGCACATAGCGAAAACAGGGAAACCTCATTCTATCGGGAAAATTTTGCTACTTCAGCTATAAAAAATGTGGTAAAAACTGTTTGGCAACAAGTTACTAAAAGGGTTGATTTGACTCCTCTTTCAATGACACTGTAGGTCGCAGAATTAATGATATGGCAGGTGACGTAGAATCTCAGTTAATCGAAAGAGTTAAGAAGAGCCCTTATTATGCATTACAAATAGACGAGACTGCTGATGTTACAAGTGATGCGCAGTTGATATGCTACATAATATGCGCATGATAACAACATTCATGACGATATTCTATTTTGTAGAACTTTGTCATCCCGAAGCATGGATGACACTGAAAAAGAAATATTTCACACTCTCAATAATTACATAATGCACAAAGGGATCCAGTGGGGAAAATGCATGGGCTTCTGTTCGGATGGAGCCTTCGCCCTTACAGGCAGGCATAGTTGGGTTGTTTCTATGGTCAAGGAAGTGGCCCTGGATATGAATCGCGTATATTGTTTCATACATAGAGAAAGGTTGGCCTCCAAAGAAAGGCTCGACAGCTAAATAACAGGTTATTTTCAGTATTCTCTGATGAAATGGACAGCGAATATATACAACTTTTGGTTCATTCTGGAATTCGCTGGCTTTCCTGAGGCAAAGTACTAAGGTTATTTCAATTATTGTTTTATTTTATTGCACGAAGTTTTATTGTTTGTAAATGAATGTAATTCTAATTTTGCATCACTCCTTGTTGAAGAAGCATGGTTATCAACACTATCCTATCTTTCAGACATTTTTTTCGAAATTAAATGAAATAAATGAACTAACTGTTCTTGTTGCCTACGACAAAAAAAAGGCATTCGAGAAAGAAAAACTAGTGTTCTGCATTAGTTATCTAAAAAACAGATAATTTGCACCGTTTCCAACATTGGAATCCTCTTTAGTGGAAAATCTATAAATTTATGCATCTTCACTGGACACCCACAGATGCTGTATGGTCACTCCGATGCTCGGTGATGTGACATACCAGGTCTCGCCATGTAGTTGAGTCCCTCAACTGTTTGCTTTTCTGGAGACTTCAACTCTCTGAAGATTAGTTGCTCCACATACACACACCATCCATCCATCCATCCCATTGATGGTTTACCCCTTGCTCTTTTTCCAGGAACTTTACCTTCTATTACTGTTCTGAAAAGTCCTCCTTCCATCCTTCCATCCAATGTGTCCAAAATATTTTAACTTTCTTTTGGTAATATCCTTAAGGAGCCTTAAAGTTCTACTGATCTTTTCTAACACCCATTCATTTGTACGCCTTTCGGTATATAATATCTTCAACAGACTTCTGTAGCACCATCTCAAAAGCAGATATCCTTTTCTTATCTGATGTCTTTAAGTTCTAAGTCTCACATCCATAGGTCGCTGTTGGAAAAACAACTGCAGCCAAAATCCTCAACTTTGTTCCCATGGAGATGAATCCATCCTTCTAGATTATTAGACAAGTCTCTGACTGTTGTTTTAGCCATTCCTAACCTTCTTCTGACGTCTTCTGAACAGCAGTTCTTCTAATTAATAATGCATCCCAGGTATTCAAACTTGCTGACTTCCTCAATTCTTTCTCCATTAAGGTACACTTGTTTCTCAAGAGCTTCCTTGTTTGTATTTCCTTTGAGAACCATTAGTTTTGTCTTTCTAGAATTGAGTTGAAGTCCTCTGTTATTACTGATCTTGTTAACTCTGTCAAGAATTAGTCCTAGTTCTTCCATGTCATTACAAAGGAGTACTTTATCATCAGCATATCTCAGATTACTGATCAATCAATCACCTATCCTAATTTCTGTCTGGAGTTTATCTATTGCTTCACGCATGATGTCCTCCGTATATATACTAAACAAGTGAGGAGAAAGTAAACATCCTTGTCTTACTCATTTCCAACCTGAAACCAGCCAGTCAGTCAATCCAACATCAGTTCTTACCGTGGCTTCTTGCTCCCTGTACAAGTTGGCTATCAACCGGATAGTGTGTTGAGGAAAATCCATTCTTTTCATTACTTCCCACAGTTTCACATGCTCAACACAGTCAAAAGCTTTAGAGTAGTCTAAGAAACACATTACCAGAGGAAGTCTAAATTCTTCATATTTTTCTATGATCTGTCTAAAGCAAAGGATCTGATTTCTGGTGCCCTTACCTTTCCTAAAATCTGCTTGTTCCTTGGGCATCTCTGCCTCAACTTTGTCCATTTCTATTTAGCATGATCTTCAATAAAATTTTGCTTGCATGAGATACTAAACTAATAGTTCTTGCACGCTTTCATATCTCCTTTCTTATGTAGTGGTAGGAAAACAGACTTCTTCCAGTCTCTAGGCCATGATCCTGTCTCCCATATCCTTGAATTCAATCTACAAATTAATAACGTAATATAAAATAAAACGATGTTCTCGCTCGGAATCGAACCGAGGACCTTGCGCGTGTAAAGCGCATGTGATAACCACTACACCACGAGAACTTGTGTTAAACGCCTCTATATAGCCAATAGAAAGATTATTTCTGAATGATATTAAATCGTTTGGATAGTTTTGCTCGCCGATGTGTAAAACAAGTCATTTATGCAAAATTATAATCAAACAAATACAAGTGAAATTTGTTTGATTATAATTTTGCATGAATTCGATATCGCTGTAAACTTCAAATGCTTGCGTAATTGTTTCTGAGCTTCTATGTATCTATCTATAGATCGTGTAGAAATAAATTCCGAGATATAAATGAAATGTAATACATTTTACATTTTCAAGAAGATAAATAATAAAAACAAGTGAAATGAGATTCATGAGCACTGCAAGTTCTAAACAATTAACTAAATATAAACTAATTGTAAAAAGAGTAGGCCGGGTAGACCTCAAAAGAGGCTAAGGTGGATAACGTGACCGAATAAATCAATATTGTATATACCCGTATTTAGCGTTATGATATTGACGAATAAATGGATATAATAAAAATAAAAACAAACTGCTCTCGCTCGAATCTTGCGTGTATCAGGCTCACGTGATAATCGCTACACCACGAGAACCCATGTGAGGCGGTCTTCATATAATAATAATAAAACAATATCATCATTGATACCTAAAGTAAATGTGATTCACTTAAAAACCAATAAACTTGAACTTTGTTTGCGGTTGTTTTTGATCACATGGAATTTATTTCCAACTACAAAGCTTATTAGTTTGTTTATTAGAAAAGACCTCTTACAACATTTCAGAAGCTACAAATACAAAAATAGGGAAAGAAAAGTGGAATATAGTTTCCTTAATTAAATCTTATATTAATTTTATATTTATTTTATATTATAAATAAATTAAATATGATTTCATATGCATCAAGCCAAACCGGAGCACCTGTCAGTAATATACCAAATTGTTTGGTATATTTAGGAAAGGTGAAGATGTTTTCATCTTCACCTTTCCTAAATTATTCTGAACCTCAGAAAGCGATTCTTGCATCGTTTTGCTGTACAAGAGAGCAGTTTGCTGTTACAACTATTTAAAGCAATAATAATATTATCATTCTAAAAGCATCCACGTCGCTGTGGCATGAGAATATCGGAGGATGTCAATATTTAGAAGATGCATTACTTTTATTGACCGATGTGCAGTCATAGCCCTGCTTACTGGAGTCCTGAAGTGGCTTAAAAATCATGTCTGATCTCTGGAACATAATTCTCGGTTTATGTAACCCTCGACAAAACTACAAATAACATGCGATAGGTTCACAATCTTTCTTTGGATTAGCATAAAAGTGTTTTTATTTTACTCTTTCCCTTCTTTCTACGTTCATCTACTTTCGATGCCGTACTCAAAAGTGGAGATCAGCAAAACTGCAACCGTTAAAATAAAAGACTTTGTTACTCAAGTTATTTTTAGAAATTTCTTCAAATACTCCTTAGGCAGTTCAGAAATGATCTTATTCTAAATCATTCTTACCGAAAGAAAATTCTCTAGGGGGTTTAAAACTGAAATAAGAAACTAGATCAACTTCCTTAAGCACTTTTTGAAGACAAATTGATATTGGTGATGTGAGAATTAATTTTAGTACTTCTCTCTATGCAATGCTTTAACCAGGTATGATGATAAAAAGTGCTTATTTGCATAATTTTCTTTTCTCTTTTCTATTATTGTAATCTGGGCTTGTAATACCATCGTATTGCTTGAACTAACAACGCCTCATCCTCAACCCTCTTTGCTGACAAATCAGGAAGGAATATTTCACGTTTATTCAATTCAATTGCATGCGATTAATTTTTTTCAGCTCAAAATTAAGCATTTCCAAATAAAACGTATATAATGCTAAAGTTATTCTTTTTCGTCTAACTTAAACAGCTGAGTTATTACCAGATTGTTTTCTCTAGTAGTACCAGGAGAAAAACAATCTAAATATTTCGCTATACCACGCAATTGTTTGCTATAGCATGTATCCTCCAAACCAACTGAGTTATTACCAAATAAAACGTATTACCACATCACACCCATTAATTGGATACAGAAACACTCTTTATTTATTCAACTAAGCATGCATGTGGATTACTAAGTGATAGTAATCCACATGCATGCTTATCACATTAAAAGGAATTATCACATTAAAAGTGATAATTCCTTTATCACTTTTCCTTCTTTAATCTTCATCCGTTTTCATTACAGCTATCGGGCATATGATTTGGGGGCATTTTCTTTTTTTAATCTTGACCTTTCAACGTTAATGAAACGGTATTCATATTGATGTGAGAGGAAATTTCATATTCTCCATTGGATGTAACTATCATTCTGTTTTTTTTTTTTTTTTCAGTATTATGTACGGTAATATTATGTATTATAAACATGCTACATTTATTGTGACCCGTAAAGAGGAAAACTTTTAACAGCAATCTTCGTACGATTTGCTTAATAAAAGGAGTACAATGAAACGCACCTTGCTCATAATTGCATACTAAGCTTGTAGAAGTGGAGCAGAATGAACTTAATGTACTGGAATTGAATGCAGTTCCAACGAACCATACGCGAGTTGATGAGTCATAACTGTTAGCAAGTCCTTACCGTGGGAACTATTACTTCTAAATAAAACACTGGATAATTAGCGCACTGTTTTCAAGTAGCGAGACCATGCATTCTAAATATGAACGGTTTGACGCGACTTTTAACTCTCTCATTAAATTCAACAGGTACATGCTCTAAATATTTTCTTCAAGCATAATCACTTCAAGGAAGTCTTATAGTAATCCGCTATGCTATGCATGGAGCACATATGATGCTTGTAGCGATCGTAAACCCTCTTTTCCACTAAAACCAGACAAATCTAAACCAACATAGTTTAACTAAAAATGCACACTAATTTTTTCAAAGGCTTCATTTCTGGTTACCAAAAAGATCAATCATTTCTCTGATTGTTTTTGCCACCTAAAAGAACTATCATTATTTTTATGGAAATCTTACCCATGAAAGTTTGTAGATCTCTATTGTGCTTTCGAATAGTGAGTGGACCGAGAATAAAAATATTAAAAGATTTAATTAGCCCACCTTGAATTAAAGCATAGTGGTAATAGTCTTGGTACTTTCGCAATATGAAAGGAGAATATTTTGGTGTCCATTATTCAGTTTGCATAATTTAGATTGTACTTAAGCAGAGTAATGTTCTAGTAATGTTTTATTTATATCTACAGCCTTGCATTTATAAAAAAAACATGCACAGGTTTATTTTCAGTTGCATTTTCAAGTCTCCGAGAAAGCGAGGATTTTGTACGGAAAACTGTGACCATCTTCACCCCCCCTCAAACAAAAATAGATAAACTAGATAAACCTGTCTCAGAACACTCTCCTTTGAATATATAAATACTACTCTCGTGGATTTAACAGTAGTAACGTCTAAGATCAGCAATTATATGCATCGAGTACCTCCGAGATGCGGATTTCTTGTAGTTTTTTAACTTTGTTTTAAAGGTGAGAATCTTAGAAGAAAATTAACTAACTATCGTTCTAAGTTTTCAGTTTGCTAAAAATAAATAAATAAATTCCTGTATCAGTGAGTGTTCTAAAGAAACAGACTGAAAAAGTGAAAATTGGTTGAAATGCAGAGAGCATATCATCTGTATATTTCTGATATTTACATATCATTGTAAAAATCATGCATTAGTTTTATTGCAAATTCAAATTATGGGGATGACTGAAGGGTTCTAAGCCTAACAATGAAAAAGCGAATTTATAATTTCACAATTATTTTTATTTTTCAACATAATCTTCCTTAAGACTAATATATTTATTCCAGCGATGCTCCAGCGCCATCATCCCGTCACTGTAGTGGTTCTCAGTAAGATCTGCAAAATATCCTTCTATAGCTGCAAACACCTCTTGATTCGAAGAAAAACGCTGACCAGCAAGGAAGAGTTTTAGTTTTGGGAAGAGATAGAAGTCAGACGGAGCCAAATCTGGAGAATAGGTGGATGTTCCAACAATTCATAGTGCACATCCCTTAATTTTCCCATTGCTAAAACATCTTTGTGGGCAGGTGCATTTTCCTCATAAAAGATGATCTTTTTCTTCTGCACACCGGGGACGACTGAAAGGGAAAATCAGTCAGTCAATTTTAATGAACCTAAAGGATAACTTATCCTTTATTAAACATGAAAAGTATGGAAATTTTTAAAATTAAAAAATGAATAAGGGGAAAAAAACTCTCGAATATGAGATTTCATTCACTGTGTTCTAGCGTTTTAATGTACATTGCGAGAAACGATAACATGGAAAAGCTGACACAGATGCACGTAAAATAATATAATGCGTTGTGTGACTAATTTAAATTGTAAATAAGACAATTAAGATAATTATTCCAGCACGACAAATGCCTACAAAGTCATCTACAGTCGGAAACGACTGAAAGGGAAATCAGATCAGATTCAGTATATTAGGGATAGTATTTCACATGATGCGATTTCATTTTGGCAGTCTGCAGTACACCTCTAACAAACAATCGAAGTAGTGAAGACACATTCTCTCTCTCTCTCTCTCTCTCTCCCTCTCTCCGGCTACTAGCTTATATAATAGTTCAAACTTTTTTTAAGGAAAGCAACCGAAGGTGTAAACGATTTTCCTTGCTACCCTTATCTCTTTCTATCAGTCTTCATACCTCCTCCTGAAGAAAAAAAAATTTCTTGGAACAAGAGGAACAAAGAGAAAAATACGAATTCTCCTCTAACAGACTGTACAAACAAACAGATGGAACCAACAGTTATGTTCCCATCTTAGATCTTAGATCTCTTAGATCTCTATGAATAAGTAGAAATACCAAAGAAGAAAGAAGTTTAAGGATTTGCCTTTGTTTTATATTTTAGTCGATTGGTAATTGTTTGTAGCGAATAAGTTAAGTTATGCTATAAATACTGATAATAAAAGTTTTTTTACAAGCTATTATTGATAAAATGTTATCAGTAATAGCTTTTAAATTAATATCAGTAAAATGTTATAAACATTTGAAAAAATAGATCAATGTAATAAAAACTATCATTTAGCGATTAAAAATAAAAAGGACATCTGTCCTTTTTATTTATAATGAACAAGGTCCACGATGCCAATCGAGTATCGGGGTTGGACCGAAAAATGGAATACCGAACGGAAACAGAAACCGAAACTAACAGAACTACTATCAGTAGGAATATATAACTCTTTGGATGTCAGGAAAATTAGAACTACTTTGCGAGGAAATGAAGAGATATCGATGTGATTTATTAGGACTGGAGGAGATGCGATGGACATCATCAACAAAGATAAATGAATGCGACGTCATATGGTCAGGACATGACACAAGCACGAAGCAGGAGTTGGTTTCCTTCTTAACAAAAGAGCTAGAGAAGCACTGTTAGGATACAAACCAGTCAATGAACAAATCCTAGTAGCAAGATTTCAAACAAAACCATTTAATATATGAATAGTCCGGATATATGCACCCACACATCTGACAGCACAGATGAGCAAGATGTCCTAATTATTGAAGGAGATTGGAATGCCAAAAGTCGGAATAGATAATGATGGTTGGGAAAGCGTCATGGGAAAATATGGTTTCTAAGAAAGAAATGAACGAGGTGAAAAAAATTTAGAATTTACTGTGGACCACGAGATGATGATCTGTAACACAAGATTCCAACAAAAGGACTGTAGAAAATTGACGTGGCGATCAAATCATAGAAAATCCAAGAACGTGATTGATATGATTACTATTAAAAGGAGATGAATAGCATCAGTACAGCAGTGTCGAACTTTTCAAGGAGCTAATATAGACTCGGATCATAGTTTAGTGATTGCAAACATCAAGTTGGAATTAAAAAGAAAATATAAACCCCAACATCAGAATAGAAGAGATACAGCACGAATAGGTGAAGCAGAAATAGGAAGAAGGTACAGAACAGTGTTAGAAGAGAAACTTAAAAGTGTGGAGAAAGAAAAAAAACTGGAATTTAAGAGTGAAAAGAGTAATGAAGGCGATAGAAGATGCAGTTGAAGAAACAGTACCAGACGAAGAGAAGATTAAGAAGTGAATTAGACAAGAACACTGAAGTTAGTACAGGAGAAAAGAATGTTGAAGATAAGAAGGAATATATCAGAACAAATAGAAGAGCAATATAGAAGAAATTCTAATGAGGTGAAAAAAGCAGTCAGAATGGATAAGTTGAAATGGTTCGAAGCCTAATGTAATAATATAAAACATCACTATGGAGAGCATAAAACTAGGGAGGTGTGCAAAAGGATTAGAACCATTAATAGAAAGAGGCAACCAAAAGAGACCACAATTAAAGATGAAAAAGGCAAAGTATCGAAGAATAAAGATAAAACTGTACAGCAGTGGACATGATACTGTAGTGCATTATATGAAGAACAACTAGATTTAGTTAGCCTTGGGAAACTGACTGAAGAATTGAAGCAGATATCAGCACCATGTAATGAGTATGATATGAACATTTTAAGAAGAGGTAGAAAAAGCAATAGGACGGCTAAAAGACAACAAGAGTCCTGGTAATGATAACATCACTGGAGAAATGATTAAATATGGTGGCGAAAGTATGGTTACAGAAATGCACCAACTATGTAATATGGTATGGAATGAAGGGGGGAAATGCCAGAGGACTGGGTGAGATCGATATTAGTGACATTACACAAGAAAGAAAATAAGATAGAATGTAAAAATTATGGAACAATTGACTTGACAAATCATCTTGGAAAGGTGACGATGATGATATTAACAGAACGATTGAGAACACAATTAGAAGCATACCTTGCAGACAAGCAAGCAGGATTTGGGAAACACAGAACTACAATTCAAGAGATTTTGATATGCGATTTATCAGAGAAAGCTAGGAGAAAAAACAAAAACATATATACTTGCTTTGTTGATTTTCCGAAGGCATTTGATAGTATTGACCAGAAAGTGACATTAATAGTGCTAGAATCCTATGCAATTGACAGAAAACTAATAGCTATATTAAAAGATGTTTATAAGAATGCAGTTGCAGCAGTTAGAATAGGTGATGATTTGGGGAAATGGTTTAGAACAAGCAGAGGTACTAGACAGGGAGACCCAATATCACCAAGCATTTTCATCGCACATTTAGAAAGAGCAATGGATAAAATGAAGGAGGATGCAAAAGGAATATCAGTGCATGGGATGAGAATTAACAATCTGACATTTGAGGATGACATTGTTTTTATTGAAGAAGGTGAAAATATATTACAACTGTTAAATGAGGAAGGGAAAAGATTTGGACTTGTTATGAACTTGGAAAAAACAAAAACAATGGTATTTGGTGAGAAGAACATGAAACAAAAGATACAACTGGATGGAACTGATATAGAAAATTCAGAACAATTCACATATTTGGGAAGAAAAATGACATGATTTGGACTGTAAAAAAGAAATAAAGATCAGGATTGCAAAGGGAAGAACAAATCTGAAGGCCATGGTTAACATCTGGAAAAGTAAAGTGATCAGCCTGCAAACAAAACTAAGAGTATTGGAAACATACATCTTTAGCGGTCTACGGTATGGATCTGAAACGTGGGCAATAAATAAGGAATTAAGAAATAGAAATTTGGCATTTGAAAGAACTTTTTACAGGAAGATTATAAGAATAGGATGGGTACAGAAAGTCACAAATGAAGAGCTCTACCGGAAGATACAACCAAAACAGAATCTAATGCAGAAGATTATAAAACGGAGGCTACAGTTATTTGGACACATCTGCAGAATGAGTGAGGACTGGAAGAGAAAGACATTCGTGTTTGGTATTATGGATTGGATGAACAGAAGAGGTAAACCATACAGAGAATGGATAGACGACATTTAGGACTGGTGTGGAATGGGTGTACAGAAACTGCGACACTGTGCACTGGACAAAGAAAGGTGGAAGAAGATCGTGAAGGAGCCATCGGACAGTGAGCCCATGGTTCGTGATGATGATGATGATGATTAATTTAAAATAGTGAAGTATTTTAGCATGCTTCTGCACAAAATTATAATAATAATATTTTGAAGATCTTCCTGCGATGTACATTTTGTGCGTCTAATGGATAATATCAAGAATGAAACATGTTAATTCAAATTCACAAATATGTATGCTCTCTGTGTTATTTGCTTGTATTATTTTATATGAGAAGGGATCCTTTCTGTGTGTGGGCTTAATATTTAAAAGGTATTTTCTTCTGCTTAGTACGTTTGTTATTATTTGACACCTCCAGGGAGTCCAAAGACATCAAGGGAAGACACCTGCTCTACAACGCTGTGTCCACCACTCAATCCATCAAATGACCGCAATTACCAACGCCATCTACCTCCGACCACCAGTTTTTCCACACAATCATAAACATCCATACTCACGGCTGGATTCGAACCCGCAGCCTTTAAACTGGAGAGCAGATACGCTAACCACTCGGCCATTCAGGCCAGTAGGACGTATTTATTTATTTAATATCATCTTTACTATATTTTAAAATGATTATAACTTTAATAATTTTCCAAGGCCTACTATAACAGTAAAGAATATAAAAACTACGTCAGTTATCAAATAAACTAAATATAAAAACTAAAATAGAATCACCTCCTTAGGGCAGTCGTTGCCGATTACATTATGAGGTAAATCTGCATTGGAATCAGGTCTAGAATGCGATAAATATTTAAAAGGAAACGGAGGTAGGTCAGTTAGGCTGTCTAATATAGAGATGACAGAGTTCGTTTTTTTTAAACAGAAAATGTAGCTTTATCCCCTGCAAAAGTACACAAACATATACTACAGAATGAACACCAGTATTCTATGAAAACAGCAATAATATATAAGTTTCAGAATTAGGTTTATGAAAATCCAGGTTACCTTGGCTCTGATGGCCTAATATGTAAAGAAACATTGGATTCGGACGTAGAGGGTTCCCCCCGGAAATTCGGATTTTTCTCCCTCAGAAGAGGCTAACCGGCAAATAGATCACACGCAAGAATACTTAAGAGGCACAGGGCTAACCACCTTGTGTTCTAATAACGTTACGAAATCTATGGATTTCCAAGGCAACTATATTTTGTAAGTACCGTTCGTATAAAAATCATTATTCATGAAGATTTCATTACCTGCTCGAAGTGAATAGTCACAACTGAAATATTACTTTCTTTCCTAACAGAATTAAGTGCATTCTTTCGATAGAACTTTCTCCACACAACTCACCTCAACCTACAGAACAGCAACCACCACTGCCCTCAATTCAGACCTCCAAACCATCCTCCAATGGCGTTCAGATAACCTAGTCAATTTCAATGCAAATAAAATCCAGTACTCTCTCATTTCTCATAAAAAGGAACCAGTAGTTTCTCCCAGTATTATTTTTGACAATACCCAAATTTCCAGAGATTTCTGAGATACTGAGATACTGAGATTTCTCTTCTTGGAATTACCCTGAGATCAAGCCTCTCCTGGCATAAATACATAACAACCATTGCATCCTCAGCTTCTAAAAAACTAGGAATTCTCTTTCGCTCAAGACGTTACTTCACCGCTGAACAGCTGTTAAACTTATACAAATCACATCTCCGCCCAACCATCGAATACTGCTCCCACCTATGAGGTGGGCCCCCCAAAAGATCCCTCAGATTGCTCGACTCTATACAGAGGAGAGCAATCAGACTTATTAATGACCGATCTATTACCAACTCCCCCCCCCCCCCAATTTCACACAGGCGATCGGTCTTGCACTATGTGTCTTCTACAAATATTTCCATGGAAAATATTCCGAAATAGCATCAATAATTCCCCCTCTTAGTACTAAGTTCGTTGGAACACGTGCAACTGCTGTTCAACATCCCTACACAGTGTACCTTGAAATCCACAGAACAAATTTCTTCTCCTATTCCTTCGTCCCTGCAACTGCTATACTATAGAACAGCCTTCCCCTTGATATGTTCCCGAGGGAATAAAATCTACAGTCATTCAAATCTAATGTGAACAAGTACCTTATTTTCCAACCCATACACGGTACTAATGTATTATAGGTGATATACCAACCTCTCGTGTATGGGCTCAATATAAAACAAAAATAATAATAATAATAATAATAATAATAATAATAATAATAATAATAATAATAATAATGATATCCTTGGAGTAGAAAGCTCTGAATAACTGATAACGAATGAACCAGTTTCATTTTCCTTATGTTTTATAACACAACAAATAACCCGCCCAGCACCTTCGTACACATATCAAACAATCTATAACAGAATTAAGTGTATTATCATGGCTAAAATTAGGATGATAAAAAAAAATATTGTTTCTTGATCTTAACTAGCTATTACGAGTAATATAAATGGAATGGAACTAAAACTACGTGAAGTCTCGTAGGAAAATAAATAATAGACAGTCAGTTGAAAAAGATGGATTCCTTTGGCAAAATAATATACCAAAGAAACAAAATTTAGAAATCATGCTAAACTAGAAAACACAAGGACTCAAAAATTGAGTTCTTTGTGGAATTCAAAAAAGATTAAAGAAACAAAATATGTTCGAAGAACTTGAAGATAATAAACAAAAAATGTAGATGTTCTCACCCGAGATCGAACGGAGGACTTTGCGCATGTGATAACCACTACACCACGAAAACCCGTTATCCCACTTTTGTCAGACATTTTAAAGCATGCTGAAAAAAGTCACTAATACTCTAATCTACGAGATCGATGAAATTTCCATGAATCATTGAAAAAAATACATTTTCATTTTCTGAAAAATGAAAATGTACTTTTCAGAAAAATATTTGATACCCTCGCCTTTTTATACCTAAAGACAAAATAAATAGAAAGAAAAATGTTTTTCACTTGGGAAAAAAAATTCAGCTCAGAAAGGTTTAAGAAAAATAGAAGCGATTTCATCATGAAGAATAACACGCTGGTGAAAAAATCTTGCCAGAAAGGGGCAGGGTTGGAAGTTTCATAATTTTCTAGCAAGGAGGCAGGGAGAAATATATGCCCCGCTCCCTCCCCCTTCTTCAGGGAGAGTAGCAGTGGAACGAACTGCAACCTCAGAGATCTTGGAATAGGTAGAACAAGATTTCTGCTAATTTTCTATGGGAATGTTTTATTTCATATGATATATTCTGCAAATTGAGAATTAACTTTATACTTAGTTATAATTGATTCATAATTCAAAGATTTTAATTTCTCTCGCCCGATCACCGCAGATAGTACTTATTTTTCAAAATAAATAAATAAATAAAGTGATACTGGTAAAGTGATGAACCCACGTTTAGTGTCTTGTGACTTGGTGAGCGAGAAAATCCTCCGTCTTGTACCCTAATGATAATTGTTGGGCCACCTTTCGAAAGCCAAGGACATCGTGAACAATTTCGTAAACAGTGGACTTACCCAAGTTCACCACTTGGGCAGTTTCATTCTCTGTTCTTCAGGAACGATGCGGGAAATGTTGTCTTCTGTCTTGCTTGATGATGGCCTGTCCTCCCGATGCTGATCTTCCATGTCACCAAGCCCCGCTTTAAAATCATTGCACCAAAAACACACACCTGTTTCTTTGACGGCATCTTTTCGTGAGTTCACTGTGAATGTCATTGGTAGAGCCCCTTTTGTTTGCAAAGAATGAATGACTTTACGGACACCTGTTTTGAACCACGAATGGCAGTCTTTTTTTACGTTATTAACGGGCCTGTCTGTCGGGCTATCCACCGTGTTTTATCTCATTCCCTTTCACCATTATTAAGAAAGAATGTGCTAGCTTACTTTTGAAACCCCTTGTGTGTGATATCATCAACAGTGGTCTAAGATTTCCGTGATGGGCACACAGGAATGGCCTGGTGGGCGACCAACTTCACGTTAAAGAAGGAGCATTCTAGCATCCCCTACGGCAACGTTTCTCAAACTTTTCTTAAGACGGAACACTTCACAAATCCTGAAATTTTAACGGAACACCTTGTTTAGAGTCGACTACCATCGGTCTCGTATTCAATGTAGAGCTAAGCGCATAATATCGCCGCAGCAGGCTGTGTCGCATCGCAAAAATGCGACAGCGCACACCACAGGCTTACAGGGACGCATCGCATCGCATTGATCTTGCTTATGACCGCACGTTTCCTACAACAGATACCTCCGTACTTCACTCGCGCTCGGGGGTGTCAACAACTCGAAGGTTGTCAAGTTGACAATCGCGGGCGGCTGAGTCAAGTCCAGCGCGTTGATCTCAATAGCACAATCCACACGCAAAGTGAGGAGCGCTTGATTTTCAAACATGTTTGAACTTGTCGCAGCATTTAAAACCATTCCACACTCATATTAAATTTGAATATTTTTTCACGGAATACTTATTCACTTTCCGCGCAACATAGTTTGGGAAACGCTGCCCTATGATATTTTTTCGAAACAGGAGTGCCAGACCTGGTCTTCCGCACTGGATTTTTAATGTTATTTCACGCTAATTGCACATTATCATCAATCTCTCTCTAATGACTTTTCTCTAGACCAGTGTTTCTCAACCTGTGGTCCACAAGCAGAGTTAAATTTTTTAAATAAATATATATTTTTTAATTATCCAAACAAATTAAAATTGAATAAGTAAGTAAATATTATTGAAATCAAATTGAGACTTTAAAAAAAATAGCATCAGAACGTTCAAAGATGCAAGCAATAAAACTGTATTGTTGTTCACTTCACCCCTCTTTTATTACTCGTCATTCTGGCAATACAATTATTTGTAGCGGCAGAATGACGAATAATAAGAGGGGTGAAGTGAACAACAATATAGTTTTATTGCTTCCGCCTTCCCTTGCTGTTTTGTCAGATTTGAAGTGAACATGTGTTATCTTCATTTCAATCAATTGCTTGTTGTTTATTGATTGTTATTAGTGAAGGTATACTGAGCCTTCAACCATGGCTCAGTATACCTTCAGAAGTTCTAAATGAATACTTGGCGAAAGTGTGTCGTGAGTTAACCCCAGTATTTATAAATTTATATATTTTTCCGAAATGTTTTTAATAATGGAAAAGTGGCGTAGAATTAGGACTTTGAAAAGAAGAGCAAATGGAACAGGTGATGCTAACCGTAATTGTGATACACGTGTTGTAACGGCAAGTAAATCTGATAATATTAAAGTAGAAAAAACAACAAGCAATTCAAAAAAAAATACAGTAGGAAATATAACAGTTCATATTTGGAATTCGGGTTTACTCGGTGTGGAGATGAAAGTGAACAGAAACCTCAATGTGTTTTGTGTTATGAAGTGTTGTCGAACGAGTGCATGAAACCTGCGAAACTCCGACATTTAGAAACTAAACATTGTGATGTGAAAAATAAGCAAATTGAAAGGGAAAAAAAGCCAATTTCAGTGACGCTTAGCGACATTAACTCATGGGAAAGATGTAGTTTTGGCAATGGGTTCGATTAATAGCATGGCACTGGAAGCATCTATCTGTTAAGTTTTGGCACATAGCGAAAACAGGGAAACCTCATTCTATCGGGAAAATTTTGCTACTTCAGCTATAAAAAATGTGGTAAAAACTATGTTTGGCAACAAGTTACTAAAAGGGTTGATTTGACTCCTCTTTCAATGACACTGTAGGTCGCAGAATTAATGATATGGCAGGTGACGTAGAATCTCAGTTAATCGAAAGAGTTAAGAAGAGCCCTTATTATGCATTACAAATAGACGAGACTACTGATGTAACAGATGATGCGCAGTTGATATGCTACATAATATGCGCATGATAACAACATTCATGACGATATTCTATTTTGTAGAACTGTCATCCCGAAGCATGGATGACACTGAAAAAGAAATATTTCACATTCTCAATAATTACATAATGCACAAAGGGATCCAGTGGGAAAAATGCATGGGCTTCTGTTCGGATGGAGCTCGCGCCCTTACAGGCAGGCATAGTTGGGGGTTGTTTCTATGGTCAAGGAAGTGGCTCTGGATATGAATCGCGTATATTGTTTCTTACATAGAGAAAGGTTGGCCTCCAAAAGAATGCCACCAGAATTTAAAACTGTGCAATACAACGCTGTAATACTAGTTAATTTTATTACGGCTCGACCGCTATATAACAGGTTATTTTCAGTATTCTCCGATGAAATGGACATCGAATATATACAACTTTTGGTTGATTCTGGAATTCGCTGGCTTTCCTGAGGCAAAGTACTAAGGTTATTTCAATTATTGTTTTATTTTATTGCACGAAGTTTTATTGTTTGTAAATGAATGTAATTCTAATTTTGCATCACTCCTTGTTGAAGAAGCATGGTTATCAACACTATCCTATCTTTCAGACATTTTTTTCCAAATTAAATGAAATAAATGAACTAACTGTTCTTGTTGCCTACGACAAAAAAAAGGCATTCGAGAAAGAAAAACTAGTGTTGTGCATTAGTTATCTAAAAAACAGATAATTTGCACCGATTCCAACATTGGAATCCTCTTTAGTGGAAAATGATCTTTTTGTTGATTCTGAGTTTCTGGAAAGGATTTGTGACAACCTCAAAACTCTGAAACAGAATTTTCAAACATATTTTCCGAATAACTTTTATAAGAAACTTTGTGGGTTGAGATCTATTTCAGGCTTATAGTCACGAGAACGACCTTTCGTTATCGAAAAAAGAACAGTTAATTGTGCTTTCAAGTGACAGTGGCCTTAAAATGCAATTCCGTGATCTTGGTTTGGCTCGATTCTGGATCTCGCCTTCAGTGAGAAGTGAATTTCCCGAATTATCTGAAGAAGCACTGAAATTCGTCATGCAGTTTTCTACAATCTATCTTTGTGAGAAAGGATTTTCATCGCTCCTTCAAATAAAAACAAAATACAGAAATCGCCTTAGTGTGTGTGTGTGTGTGCCGATCTTCGACTGAAGTTGACTAATATTGAGCCAGATATCCAGCAACTCTGCAAAGGTCGAGAAGCTGAACCATCTCATTAAAAGTAAGTAGTAACATAATTATATCATATTATTTACTACAGTTTCCGATTTTTTGGACTACAGTTTCCGATTATTCCAGTTACTGGTTTTAGAATTAATCCATTTCCAAAATCTAACAAAATCGGGGATGAAACGAAAGTTACGCAAAGTGGCATCACAGTGGGCTCAGCTCTGATGGAGAGGAGGATAGCTGCCCCTATCCCGTTTAGCGAAATTCCGTATCTCGTACGGTCGCTTGGGAATATGCGGCCGAGCACACCGAATCCGTCGCATGCGGACAACAACATCCATAAGGGCATGGATTGTACAGATACACACACACACATCACAATGTAACGAATACAAGCAGCACACAGGACGTATATAAATAAAACCACCGCACGATTAATGAATCTGCCAGATTTACGATGACCACTGTTGTGCCTCTGGATAAAACAGGACGGATATAATTAAAACCATCATCACACGGTTATTAAAAATCACATGCATACGTTATATACGGCATTCGGTCGCTGGCGGGAAAATGCGCCGGACCACGTGGATGGCACTTTGCGATTGACATCGTGGGTTGGACTCTTTATAGGCATCGGGAAGGACTTCAACATTATGTCTTAAATTTTTTTGCTAGTTATGGAGAACTCCTCAGGGAAATAAGGCGATTCGTATCTGCCGTGTGTGTATGTGTGTGGGGGGGGGCATTATTGGCCTTATGATTTAGATAGGACAATAGGACAAGGGGTGTCATCCATGGATGTCAAGTTCGTATTCAGTATTATGTTGAATGGAGTAAGATAAGAACAACATTTTTCCCTCGTCTCACAAGGCACTTAGCGAAAGGAACAGTTTACATGTCGCAGGTCGAATCAGAGAGCGCGTGAAGATTAAAAGTTGTTGTGGGGAGGTGAATGGGGATTTCAGCAGGACGGCGCTGACATACCCATTCATTTTCCCACAGCAAATCGGAAACTGATACCTTTATTTGTTTAATAAAAATTAAAGCTTTGTTCAGTGATGATACACTTTTAATCGTTTAATTCCAACTTAAGTATGTTTCCATGTTAATGTGTATATGTAAATGTAAATATAATATATATATATGTTGTAAATGTATATGTAAATATTGCAATCCATTAAATTAAATAAACATTATATATATATATATATATAATGCTATTTGTGAAATTTTTGAAAAACGTAAAAATTGTTCTCGCCCGGAATCGAACCGAGAACCTTGCGCGTGTAAAGCGCACGTGATAACCACTACACCACGAGAACAATCGATAGTTAACTCTTGAATTTGCCTTCATCAGTGCTTAAAAATCGTTTCATAAACCTAGTTGCAGTAAATGTTAAAAGTATACCGATAATTATAAGCTTTAAGTAAAGTATCGCAAAATTAAAACTATTAACCGTAATCACCTTATTAAAACATAACAAATTTATGACTAACAGTTATGAAGAGATGAAACTGTAAATGGAAAGGAGCTCATTTATATGAAAGTAGAACACAAAGACTGAAGAAATCATTTTTTCTCTATGTTGATAACAGCGAAATAAAATTAATGTTCGTCGCGTTTTCTCCATCTAGAAAACAAGCTGTAAACCATGATATACGAAATGTCATATTACATACACACATACATACATACATAGTGTATTTATTTAAAAAGAAACGATTCAGAGAAATAAGTACTATATTACTGTTAGTAAACGTAACCGCAATAAGTAAAGATTACATTATTTAAAAAAGCTCTCTTTTGCTAGCATTGTTGAGCTCGAGTACGTTCTCATGCAGTGGTTGCATGATAAATGAATAACAGTTTGATAGGTTTATTGCAGTGGTTTTCATTTCAGCATTATTTATGTAGACTCCAATAGTTTTCTTTCAGTCCCGTAATGACATCGATGTTTGTAAAGTGTTTCACTTAACCTGTAGACTGATCCTCGTAACCAGATGGCAGGACTGAGCATGTAGATATCGGTTTGTGTGAGCTAGCTTCCAGTAGAGTGTAACTTCAATTCTGCCGTAAACTCTATTTTACGATGGTTTTTGTTAAGATTATTTAAAATTTCTGAGACCTAAGAAATGTTTTGAAATAATTTCATACTTAACAATCATGATTAATTTACATTTTCCAGACTAAGTGAAAAACGTTCTTTATAAATTAACGCAAAAATATTTTATTCATCATGATATACCTACCTTGTTACAAGGCAACACAATAAATAAAAAACAATAAGTGAATCAGTTTAAGTGTCAGCAGTTGGAGTTCAATAACAAAATCTCGAAGACAAAGCATACGCGTGAGAGAATGTAAAAATATTAATAAAGGGTGTCCCAAAATTCACGCAAGATTTAAATTTAGCGCCATTTGTGCGGTAAAGTGTTGCCAACGAGAAAAAAAAAAAAAAGACAGCGTGACAGCTGACAGTTCATAGTTATTAAAAATGGAGCGCTACACGAAAGAACAACGTATTTTCATTGTTGAGCAATATTTCAAAAATAATGAAGGTTTGGCAGCTACAGTTCGCAATTTTCGTACAAAATATGGTCGGAATAGTGATTGTACTTCATCAATTGTGAAAACATTCATTAAAAAATTCAAGGAAACTGGATCAATTAGTGATCTTATACACTCTGGCCGTTCTTCAACAAGTCGTTCAACAGAAAACATCGAAGCAGTTCGTGAGAGTGTTGCTGAGAGTCCAGGAACATCAATTCGGCACCGTCGTCTTGAATTGGGCATTTCGAGAAGCTCTCGACAGCGTATTCTCACGAAAGATTTGAATCTTTATGCTTGCAAAGTTCAATTAACTCAAGAACTGAAGCCTACTGACCACACACAGCGAAGAGAGTTCGTTGAATGGATTATGGAACAACAACAAGTGGATGCTTATTTTTCGAACAAAATCATCTTCAGCGATGAGGCTCATTTTCATCTTGATGGCTTCGTTAGTCGACAAAATTGTCGCATTTGGGGTTCAGAAAATCCACGAGTGATTGTTGAGAAACAAATACATCCACAACGTGTCACTGTTTGGTGCGGATTTTGGGCTGGAGGCACCAAAAGGAACTGTTTCTTTTGAATTCGTAAATTTTATAGATTATTTTTTATATTTTCATCGCGTTTAGAAAAAAAGAACACTAAAAATATTTAGGAGTATGCAGAAGGTTGAAAGTGGTAAATTAGATTGTGGGAAAAAATGAACTGAATGATTATTTAATAGACGAAACCAACATTAGAAATAAGGCGATCATAGTTCCTGGAATTTAACTGAGCAATACATAATGAATCATTCAAAAACAAATCGTATTTAACTAATGTGTTTACGTGTATACCCTAAATTTTGCTACTGATTTCAACTAGCACTACTTGAGCAGGGACAACACACTTTCTCTGCTTAATGCCAAGTAATCTAATTTTAGTTTCCCTCCTTAAATAATAATTAAACTTTTTCTACAAGGATTTTTGCATCTAGTTGATGTTAGATGGAATTTCTAGTGAATCATCAGAGAAGGATTTAAAGTTTAATTTTTGTATTAAGTCCATACACTTTTCCTTCAAAAAAATTACCAGTACACACATGCATTAAAAATCACTTCGTTTACTGCAATCTTAGAAATGCATTGTGCACTAGGATTATGTAGATAATTTAATTAAACCTATGTGGAAAACACACTATAAACGAGTTGTATTTCTTTACGTTACGAAGAACAAATGTTTGAAGTTAGCTTTTCTTATGCAAATTAAAAAACAAAAATCACTCATGGACCTAAATCTGAATTCGTCGCTTACTGCTGTATGGATTTACTTTCTACCATCTTTAACATAACATATTTAAAAGAAAAATAACTATCAAAAGTCTAGATTTTTATAATTAACATTTACATTTTCAAACACTCAGACTTTTTATATCCTTATTTTCTATTTCGATTTTTGGCTAATCAATATCGGATTAACCTTAGAGTGGCGGCGCAGTTTTGACCAGCCCCCCCCCTCTTGATATCTTACTCTTTATATATGAAAACACATTATACCAGTTTTTCATTTTTTATATATCCAACTCAATTATATAATAAAGCAATTTTAATGAGATCATGCTAGTATAGTACAGACAGCATAATTAATGTATATTTGTAGGAGCATAAAAGGTGGGAAAAAAATGATATGTTCTCACCTGGAATCGAACCAGGGACCTTGCGCGTGTGAAGCACACGTGATAACCACTACACTACGAGAACACATCTAACACATTCAAATTTTCAAATAGGATCGCTGAAATTCAATGATAGGACACAAGCCGTTGTGTGAGCGTGAGTTTGATCAAATCAATGGAAAGCTTTGGACTCTAGCTTTAAACTAAGACAAATTAGTAGTCATACCTTTAAGCAAATTTTATACGATAATTATTATGAAATTACAGTGATTATAAAATATTCCCAAATGATTCACATTATAATATATTCTAATTTTTAATTGATTTCTTCATCTCTGAAATTTTTTATAAGATAGATTTTAGGATTCAAAGAATTTTTAACGCTATTATTCAATGTGAAACTGAAAATCTTCTTAGCGAGAGGTACATTTCACATCTTTCGTTTAAGAAATTATGGCTGGATTACTCATTTAATGCCCAGAGTTGCTCATTTTCATCAGTAGTATAAACACATGCGATATTTATACGGTTATGAGACGGTAAATTAAAAGTTAATAAAGTCATTAAAGTTCAATCCTGATGGCATCACTGTTTACTGTAAAGTTAACTGTAAAAAGATTGATAACTTTCTTTCTTTGGACGGCGGTGTTTGTTAAGCGATGGTGACTTTGTCTAAACGTTCCTTAAGATGATCAGTACTTCGGAAATTCTTGCCACAGTCACTGGTCAATGTCAGTTAGATTATGTGCCATGTAAATTTAAAGAAACTGGAATAACGGTGGCTTAGTTTGGGAAAGAAAAAAGGGAAAATATTTAAACGAAACAATTAAAATGGCGCAACTTTGAGTTGGACATCCTTCGAATAAGTACAATAATTACTGAAGCTGCTGTCCCGATTAAGACTATACTGTTATTTGTCTGTTTATAAATATGTTTGAAAAATAATTAAAAAATTAATAATAAATCATAAATATAAATAAAATAACCAAAGTAATTTGGTCGTACTTCCCTTGATGATTGATTTTATTCTAGTGGAGTTAACGAAATAAGGATTACATTCATTACATCCTTCACAAAAAAAATTTCTCCTTCCCCTCAAAAATAAATAATGCAATCAGCTTGCTTTAAATTCTTTTTCATTTGACCACAATTACTTCGCTGATTACGGTTTATGCAACGACTTTGTTGCTGTTACAATGCTCCTAGCCTTCTTATTAAGTTTGCAACACATATAGATGCGCGCGCGCACACGCACACACACACACACATTCACGTAGCTCACTCAAATGTTCTATAGTTATTCTTAGGTGGGAAGCAATGAATTTCATCACCTTGTGTGTGCGCCCACTGCACATATTGTAGGCCTAAAATGGATTGAAAAATGGATTTATGATCAATGTCAAAGTTCGGATTTTCAAGATGACTAAAGGGACTTCAAAAATTATCAGTTACGTCAACTGTCATTCTCCTATAAAAGATACTAACCCCCATTTGGGTTATGCCAACGCTTACGATTTTCTGTTACGTGATTATTTAGTCGAATTAGTGGGATAGATTCTATGTTGTTTTAATTTTGAAACATTCTAATAATATGAACGTCCAACATTTTTAACTTCGCTGAGAAACTTTACGATAACCGCGACAAATGTGTTATTACATGGGAACGTACCAAGTTGCTTTCGTGCATCGGAAACAGTTCCCGTATATAGAAAATGGTAATATCTCCCAGTTTCGGTGAATGTTGTAATCTACTGAACTATTTATTTTCATATACATACGTTTATTGAGCATCTCTCTAAGTAGGTATGAAATTACGTCTATGCCACTAAACAATTGTCCGAAAAAATTGATTAATTAAGGAAATAGAGGTACACTTATATAATTGAAATATGTATATGAGCAACTAAAAATTGAATAAGACTTTATCATTGTGTTTACGATATGTTACTATGACAACACCAATGGAATGGCACCAAAGAAGAATTTTTTCTAAACAAATACACCATTTGGCATGCTTTGTGTGTATAAATTACAAACTGTTTACAGAATAATTTTGAACATCATCTGTATAAATTAATATCTATAAATGTATGCTTCTTCACTGGACACCCACAGATGCCGTATGGTCACTCCGATGCTCGATGATGTGCCATACCAGGTTTCGCCATGTAGTTGAGTCCCTCAACTGTTTGCTTTTCTGGAGAATTCAACTCTCTGAAGATTAGTTGCTCCACACACACACCATCCATCCATCCCATTGATGGTTTACCCCTTGCTCTTTTTCCAGGAACTTTACCTTCTATTACTGTTCTGAGAAGTCCTCCCTCCATCCTTCCAATGTGTCCAAAATATTTTAACTTTCTTTCATTTTCAATATCCTTAAGGAGCCTTAAAGTTCTACTGATCTTTTCTAACACCCATTCATTTGTACGCCTTTCGGTATATAATATCTTCAACAGACTTCTGTAGCACCATCTCAAAAGCAGATATCCTTTTCTTATCTGAGGTCTTTAAGTTCTAAGTCTCACATCCATAGGTCGCTGTTGGAAAAACAACTGCAGCCAAAATCCTCAACTTTGTTCCCATGGAGATCAATCCATCCTTCCAGATTATTAGACAAGTCTCTGACTGTTGTTTTAGCCATTCCTAACCTTCTTCTGACGTCTTCTGAACAGCAGTTCTTCTAATTAATAATGCATCCCAGGTATTCAAACTTGCTGACTTCTTCAATTCTTTCTCCATTAAGGTACACTTGTTTCTCAAGAGCTTCCTTGTTTGTATTTCCTTTGAGAACCATTAGTTTTGTCTTGCTAGAATTGAGTTGAAGTCCTCTGTTATTACTGATCTTGTTAACTCTGTCAAGAATTAGTCCTAGTTCTTCCATGTCATTACAAAGGAGTACTGTATCATCTGCATATCTCAGATTACTGATCAATCTACCACCTATCCTAATTCCTGTCTGGAGTTTATCTATTGCTTCACGCATAATGTCCTCCGTATATATTCCAAACAAGTGAGGAGAAAGTAAACATCCTTGTCTTACTCATTTCCAACCTGAAACCAGCCAGTCAGTCAATCCAACATCAGTTCTTACCGTGGCTTCTTGCTCCCTGTACAAGTTGGCTATCAACCGGATTGTGTGTTGAGAGGAAAATCCATTCTTTTCATTACTTCCCACAGTTTCACATGCTCAACACAGTCAAAAGCTTTAGAGTAGTCTAAGAAATACATTACCAGAGGAAGTCTAAATTCTTCATATTTTTCTATGATCTGTCTAAAGCAAAGGATCTGATTTCTGGTGCCCTTACCTTTCCTAAAATCTGCTTGTTCCTCGGGAATCTCTGCCTCAACTTTGTCCATTTCTATTTAGCATGATCTTCAATAAAATTTTGCTTGCATGAGATACTAAACTAATAGTTCTACAAGTTCTTGCACGCTTTCATATCTCCTTTCTTATGTAGTGGTAGGAAAACAGACTTCTTCCAGTCTCTAGGCCATGATCCTGTCTCCCATATCCTTGAATTCAATCTACAAATTAATAATGTAATATAAAATAAAGCGATATTCCGCTCGGAATCGAACCGAGGACCTTGCGCGTGTAAAGCGCATGTGATAACCACTACACCACGAGAACTTGTAGTAAACGCTTCTATATATCCAATAAAAAGATTATTTCTGAATGATATTTAATGATCTTTGGATATTTTTGCTCGCTGATGTGTAAAACAAGTCATTTATGCAAAATTATAATCAAACAAATACAAGTGAAATTTGTTTGATTATACTTTTGCATGAATTCGATATCGCTGTAAACTTCAAATGCTTGCGTAATTGTTTCTGAGCTTCTACGTATCTATCTATAGATCGTGTAGAAATAAATTCCGAGATATAAATGAAATGTAATACATTTTACATTTTCAAGAAGATAAATAATAAAAACAAGTGAAATGAGATTCATGAGCACTGCAAGTTCTAAACAATTAACTAAATATAAACTAATTGGAAAAAGAGTAGGCGGGGTAGACCTCAAAAGAGGCTAAGGTGGATAACGTGACCAAATAAATCAATATTGTATATACCCGTATTTAGCGTTATGATATTGACGAATAAATGGATATAATAAAAATAAAAACAAACTGCTCTCGCTCGAACCTTGCGTGTATCAGGCTCACGTGATAATCGCTACACCACGAGAACCCATGTGAGGCGGTCTCCATATAATAATAATAAAACAATATCATCATTGATACCTAAAGTAAATGTGATTCACTTAAAAACCAATAAACTTGAACAAAGTTCAAGTTTATTGGTTTTTAAGTGATTATAAATCATTGTTTTTGATCACATGGAATTTATTTCCAACTACAAAGCTTATTAGTTTCTTTATTAGAAAAGACTTCTTACAACATTTCAGAAGCTACAAATACAAAAATAGGGAAAGAAAAGTGGAATATAGTTTCCTTAATTAAATCTTATATTAATTTTATATTTATTTTATATTATAAATAAATTAAATATGATTTCATTTGCATCAAGCCAAACCGGAGCACCTGTCATAATATACCAAATTGTTTGGTATATTACTGACATTTGTCTGTTTATAAATATGTTTGAAAAATAATTAAAAAATTAATAATAAATCATAAATATAAATAAAATAACCAAAGTAATTTGGTCGTACCTCCCTTGATGATTGATTTTATTCTAGTGGAGTTAACGAAATAAGGATTACATTCATTACACGCTTCACAAAAAAAAATTTCGCCTTCCCCTCAAAAATAAATAATGCAATCAGCTTGCTTTAAATTCTTTTTCATTTGACCACAATTACTTCGCTGACTACGGTTTATGCAACGACTTTGTTGCTGTTACAATGCTCCTATAGCCTTCTTATTAAGTTTGCAACACACACACATTCACGTATCTCACTCAAATGTTCTATAGTTATTCTTAGGTGAGAAGCAATGAATTTCATCACCTTGTGTGTGCGCCCACTGCACATATTGTAGGCCTAAAATGGATTGAAAAATGGATTTATGATCGATGTCAAAGTTCGGATTTTCAAGATGACTAAAGGGACTTCAAAAATTATCAGTTACCTCAACTGTCATTCTCCTATAAAAGATACTAACCCCCATTTGGGTTATGCCAACGCTTACGATTTTCTGTTACGGGATTATTTAGTCGAATTAGTGGGCTAGATTCTATGTGGTTTTAATTTTGAAACATTTTAATAATATGAACATCCAACATTTTTAACTTCGCTGAGAAACATTACGATAACCGCGACAAATGTGTTATTACATGAGAACGTACCAAGTTGCTTTCGTGCATCGGAAACAGTTCCCGTATATAGAAAATGGTAATAACTCCCAGTTTGGGTGAATGTTGTAATCTACTGAACTATTTATTTTCATATACATACGTCTATTGAGCATCTCCCTAACTAGGTATGAAATTACGTCTATGCCACTAAACAATTGTCGGAAAAAATTGATTAATTAAGGAAATAGAGGTACACTTATATAATTGAAATATGTATATGAGCAACTAAAAATTGAATGAGACTTTATCATTGTGTTTACGATATGTTACTATGACAACACCAATGGAATGGCACCAAAGAAGAATTTTTTCTAAACAAATACACCATTTGGCATGCTTTGTGTGTATAAATTACAAACTGTTTACAGAATAATTTTGAACATCATCTGTATAAATTAATATCTATAAATGTATGCATCTTCACTGGACACCCACAGATGCCGTATGGTCACTCCGATTCTCGGTGATGTGCCATTCCAGGTCTCGCCATGTAGTTGAGTCCCTCAACTGTTTGCTTTTCTGGAGACTTCAACTCTATGAAGATTAGTTGCTCCACACACACACACACACACACACACACACACACACACACCATCCATCCTCCCATTGATGGTTTATCCCTTGCTCTTTTTCCAGGAACTTTACCTTCTATTACTGTTCTGAGAAGTCCTCCTTCCATCCTTCCAATGTGTCCAAAATATTTTAACTTTCTTTTGTCAATATCCTTTAGGAAAGGTGAAGATGAAAACGTCTTCACCTTTCCTAAATACGTATTCTGCACCTCAGAAAGCGATTCTTGCATCGTTTTGCTGTACAAGAGAGCAGTTTGCAGTTACAACTATTTAAAGCAATAATAATATTATCATTCTAAAAGCATCCACGTCGCTGTGGCATGAGAATATCGGAGGATGTCAATATTTAGAAGATGCATTACTTTTATTGACCGATGTGCAGTCATAGCCCTGCTTACTGGAGTCCTGAAGTGGCTTAAAAATCATGTCTGATCTCTGAAACATAATTCTCGGTTTATTAATAACCCTAGACAAAACTACCAATAACATGCGATAGGTTCACAATCTTTCTTTGGATTAGCATAAAAGTGTTTTTAATTTACTCTTTCTCTTCTTTCTACGTTCATCTACTTTCGATGCCGTACTCAAAAGTGGAGATCAGCAAAACTGCAACCGTTAAAATAAAAGACTTTGTTACTCAAGTTATTTTTAGAAATTTCTTCAAAGGCAGTTCAGAAATGATCTTATTCTAAATCATTCTTACCGAAAGAAAATTCCCTAGGGGGTTTAAAACTGAAATAAGAAACTAGAGCAACTTCTTTAAGCACTTTTTGAAGACAAATTGGTATTGGTGATGTGCGAATTAATTTTAGTACTTCTCTCTATGCAATGCTTTAACCAGGTATGATGATAAAAAGTGCTTATTTGCATAATTTTCTTTTCTGTTTTCTATTATTGTAATCTGGGCTTGTAATACCATCGTATTGATTGAACTAACAACGCCTCATCCTCAACCCTCTTTGCTGACAAATCAGGAAGGAATATTTCACGTTTATTCAATTCAATTGCATGCGATTATTTTTTTTTTCAGCTCAAAATTAAGCATTTCCAGATAAAACGTATATAATGCTAGGGTTATTCTTTTTCGTGTAACTTAAACAGCTGAGTTATTACCAGATTGTTTTCTCTAGTAGTACCAGGAGAAAAACAATCTAAATATTTCGCTATACCACGCAATTGTTTGCTATAGCATGTATCCTCCAAACCAACTGAGTTATTACCAAATAAAACGTATTACCACATCACACCCATTAATTGGATACAGAAATACTCTTTATTTATTCAACTAAGCATGCCTGTGTATTACTAAGTGATAGTAATCCACATGCATGCTTATCACATTAAAAGTGATAATTTCTTTATCACTTTTCCTTTAATCTTCATCCGTTTTCATTACAGTTATCGGGCATATGATTTGGGGGCATTTTCTTTTTTTAATCTTGACCTTTCAACGTTAAAGAAACGGTATTCATATTGATGTGAGAGGAAATTTCATATTCTCCATTGCATGTAACTTTCATTTTGATTTTTTTTTTCAGTATTATGTACGGTAATATTATGTATTATAAACATGATACATTTATTGTGACCCATAAAGAGGAAAACTTTTAACAGCAATCTTCGTAAGATTTGCTTAATAAAAGGAGTACAATGAAACGCACCTTGCTCATAATTGCATACTAAGCTTGTAGAAGTGGAGCAGAATAAACTTAATGTACTGGAATTGAATGCAGTTCCAACGAACCATACGCGAGTTGGTGAGTCATAACTGTTAGCAAGTCCTTACTTCTGTACCGTGGGAACTATTCTAAATATAACACTGGATTGTATTCAAGTAGCGAGACCATGCATTCTAAATATGAACGGTTTGACGCGTCTTTTAACTCTCTCATTAAATTCAACAGGTACATGCTCTAAATATTTTCTTCAAGCATAATCACTTCAAGGAAGTCTTATAGTCATCCGCTATGCTATGCATGGAGCACATATGATGCTTGTAGCGATCGTAAACCCTCTTTTCCACTAAAACCAGACAAATCTAAATCAACATAGTTTAACTAAAAATGCGCACTAATTTTTTCAAAGGCTTCATTTCTCGTAACCAAAAAGATCAGTCATTTCTCTGATTGTTTTTGCCACCTAAAAGAACTATCATTATTTTTATGGAAATCTTACCCATGAAAGTTTGTAGATCTCTATTGTGCTTTCGAATAGTGAGTGGACCGAGAATAAAAATATTAAAAGATTTAGTTAGCCCAGCTTGAATTAAAGCATAGTGGTAATAGTCTTGGTACTTTCGCAATATGAAAGGAGAATATTTTGTTGTCCATTATTCAGTTTGCATAATTTAGATTGTACTTAAGAAGAGTCCTGAAAATCACCGGAAAGGCATGGGTAAACAATTCGATATTGAGACGAATAAACAAAATAATGGGTAAGATTGAAGTTTTGATGATAATGAAAGTTCTTGACTAAATGCAAGGTTAGTAAGCATATTTAAGAAGAAATAAATAATAATCAATTATTTATTTATTTATTTACAAAAACTTAAGTAAGATTTCTTTATATAGAGTTCTCCAATTGCGAAGTGCATCATCAGTATAAAATTAAAATTTTGAACAAGAAGTGATCAAATATAACCGAAGAATCAACGTGTCTCGTGAACGTGAATAATGCAGAATAGCAAGAGCTGAATTGTTGAATTGCTAAATTCCTAACAATGGTAAAATAACAATAATATTTTTAGTACAACACCAAGGCAACTCGTATCAAAGGTGGACAAGCTCCCTCACTATCCTTCATATTTTGTCATAATGTAAAAACACAGCCCCTAGGGGACGTAGTACTGTAATTACATTATGAAGAGAGGTCACTACCCAGACCGGTTTCAACCTTTTTTTGAGGTCTCAAAAAAGTGACCTCTCCTCATAATATAATTACAGTATTACATCCCCTAGGGGCTGTGTTTTTACATTATGAGAAAATATTAAGGATAGTGAGAGAGCTTGCTCCACCTTTGATACGAGTTGCCTTGGTGTCGTACTACGAAGTGGTTATTTACACTTGGATTTGCCGATAGTTTTTCGGTATGAAACTCAGAGCTTAGTCCTAGTTCTTAGAGTTTCGCTTACTGGCAGATAAACATCAAAGGATTTGTATCCCCTTCATTATTATTAAGGTTGCCAGAAAAATAGCCTTTTGGCTTTTATTCTATGTTATAATATACAGACACGCCTTTATGGCATTCATATAGTGAAGGTATGTAAGTTCTTTTCACTTAAACCTTGTTATCTTCGGTGGTAAAAGTCCTTTTTAGGATTTCCAGGATAACAAATTGCAATGCCAATGAAGCTTTAACTGAGGCTCGGCTATTGCCGTTACCCAGCCATGACTAGAGCTTTAGGCTCAATAACACCCCATCCACACAGATTTTCTTCATTCAGATGACGGGATAAAGAGTCAAGGACTCAGTCCATCGCCCAGTTCTTAAACCTCTTCCAGGTTTACCTACTCACTGATGAGACCTCAGAAATGGTTGAAACCGGTCTGGGTAGTGACCTCTCCTCATAATGTAATAATTACAGTATTACATCCCCTAGGGGCTGTGTTTTAACATTATGAGAAAATATCAAGGATACTGAGGGATCTTGCTCCACCTTTAATAATATTTTTTATTGATTTCTATAAAATATTTACACAATTACAATAATCGTCTTCAGTGACTTTCCAACTTGTAATTTTTTCAAAATTCAGCACTAAGTGCTGTATGTATATGTGATTCATTTTCTACATTGCATTTCAATTAAAATTTTGATAACAATACTTTTTTTGCATCTATAATTACAACACGTGTTCTTCTAATTTTAACAATGAAGATTATACAGAATTTTTGAATAATGGAATTATTTTTTTAACTGTAATAACATTTATTTATTTATCATCATGCAGAGTATTTACATATACAGTATATAGTATACTATTACATTTCCCGTTCAGTACTAAATTTAAAGTAGTGTGATTTTTTTTAAATATAAATATACATTTTTTTTTCAATATCAATATCACAGCTTATTATTTTACAGCCTATTTGCATAAACACAATTTTTTTAATATTAGTATCTTCATTATTATTGTACTCCTTACTGACTGTTTTGTTACATAATCTGCAGTCTTTGATTATGAGGATTTCGTGTAGATAAGTGAGGCGGATTAATCCCACCTACTTCGAAGCTCGGGTTAGCTTTTATGAAGAGAGTGGGATTAGCCTTCACTATTTATGTTGTTGTTACTGTTTACGTATAGGATGTAGGCATTGGATGCTGGTGATTTGTGATGCGTATATTAGTGTTAATGGTATATTAACTTTGTTGGTATATTTTCCAGAGTTCGTGTTTTAATGTTCTTGGTAGGTTGTTGAGTTGCGTGGGCATCTGATGTGATCTCACAAAAGAACCGTATGAGTTGTTAAAGGGTGTAGGGATGTAGAGAGTTGTTGTAGGTCGTGTTATACGATATGTGTCTCTGTTGTTTCGATAGGTGATGTTGAAGTAATTTCTTATTAATGTTATGTAGTATTTCAGGTTTTAATGTTCAGGATTCTGTGTCGCCACGTGCTGGTCGGATATTGGTTGTTGCGTAATGAGGTGTCCAAATCACTGTTGGCCCAATTTTCCTATGTAATATTTCTAATTATGTTAGGTTTGATGTGTTTGTATCACGAGAACAGTTTCCCATAAAGGAAATAATCTTAGTCACTTGGCCATGTGGTGAGATTCCACAGTTCCCTGTGCCACGGTAAAAAAAAAAAAAAAAAAAAATCTTATGCAACGTTTGTATTCATACACTTATTCTTTCTAAGAAAACGGCTTCTATGTGGGACCTTGGTCATTTTCAAAGAACACTGCGTTTGAAATTTAATATAATCTAGATGTTCCTAACGACTAACAGCTTCAAGTCTTCTGTCTAGGCAGAAGTAGTATTGAATATGGGTGTAATAGATTTCATAAAATCCAGGGTAGGTAAACTGGCCTTCGCCTTTCCTTTGTAGTCGCGAAAGGTTTCAAGTTTGTTGATGAAGCAACGGCTACTTGAATGCCAATCTACCTTGTACTTTGGAGATGCTTTTGGATGTGATCACAGTCGTATACAAGATGGCGAAACGCATCTCAGAATTACTTAAATCCAAGTAGTCTTTCGTCATCAACAAACATTTCACACCCTGCAAAAGGTAGACCTTTTGCAGAGTGCGGAAAGTTTGTTTCCTCCTGCTTCGTACAAATCCGTAGATCTGCTGATCTTCATTGTGAAAAACACTATATTAAATTCCATGAGCCAGAACAATCTGGATTTGCTCAAAATCCATTTGTTTGTACCCTTGCTCGTTATTTTAAACTTTGCTGATGGTTCACTTGAGAGAAAATTCTATGTAAATAAATTGTCTCACATTAGTGTTTCATTATTATTTATTTCTTTAATGCAAATGTTATCTATTGATATTATTTTTGAAAAGCTGGAAGTCGTAGTATTTTTTTGGAAAAAAAAACACCGTTCCAGAGAACAGTGTAGATGGAATTGATAGTCGAATGAGAGTTGTAAGTTCGGTGGATTAGCAATTCAAGTGTAAAAGGATATTGGACAACTTTTTCTCTCGTTATTATAGGTTTGAAAAAGATGGAAGGAAATAATAGATGCCAGTTCTGTTGAATGGTGCATATGGAAATATCTACAGAAAAGACAGAATGCAAGGACTGATCATCTCTGGAAGAAGAGCCGAGCCTTCATTTAGGACAAATGCCTTCTTATGAACAACCCCAGAATTTTTAGAAAGTTTAATGCACTGTCCTAAATGTGAGAGTCATAGTCCAACGTTGGGAGGATTTGAAATTTGGATAAAGTTAAAATTGTACAAAAAGAACACCTCTAAAAGTAACATCTATAAAGACCGAAATATCAAGCCAAATATTTGAACGAAAAGGGTGATATAGTAGTGAGATGTTTCGGGCGGAAAAGATTAGGGATAAGTGTCAGTTTGAAAGAGAGACAGAGAGATCTTGTCTTGATTTGCTGACATAAGCGTGGAAAAGCTATTGAGAGAAAAACGTTAGGATTTTCGGGATAAAAAAAGGACAAAATTTTGTTTTGGAAACATTGCAAGCGACTGGATTGTTATCACTTAATTGAATGATGGTTAGAAGATCGGTGTTTAGGGAACTTATTGTAGATCTTGAAGCTTTCAGACGTTTGAGCATTGCAAGGCTTTGTCGTATGGACAAGAGGAATGGAGAGTGTTTTCAGCAAAATGTTTACTTCGGCTGATAACACTTGACTGGCGGAATCCATATTGTCTTCAGGTATTGAAGATGATAATGATCTCAGTTGCTTTAGACAATACCAAGGAGAGCAATAAGTGAATGTTCAATAATTGCAGGTTTTAAGCTGTTGGGAGGGGGGGGGGATATATTATTAGCTTTGTGAAACGTATCTCTGCAGACAGCCGGATCTCTTCAACAGCGTTGAAAACTTATTTCGACCTTTCAATTAAGGCTGTGTTAGTCCGTCTTATGGTCCTCAATCCGCTTAATTATAACGACTGTTTGATATTAACTTTTAACTTTCCGTGCATTCTAAAAATACCTCATCTTATTTTTGTGGTTACAATTTATTGTGTAGATCGAACAAAGGAATGAATTATACATGAATTCATAATACACAAGGTTAAAACTTGTGTTATCTTTGAACAGATGAATTCTGTCTGAATATCTTTGTTCGTGATTCGGTTGTAATCATTTAACACGTGTGAGCGACCCCCCCCCGTGCGATAATCCACACCATACAGAGCAAAACTATGTATTATGAGAGGTGTAAAAGTCAGCAATAAATTCAGCCATGCGCGACATAAAGGTGCCTTCCCAAATTACTTTTTTGACTGCAAGATCAACAGCGTAGAGAAGAAGAAGAAATAAAAGAATACTACTACTTTACTCCCCCATGTGAAGGAAACGGTACAGGAAGAAAGTAGATCGGCAGCGCATAATACAACGAATCAACTCTTGGATACCCGATGCCTACCGTGACGGAAACGGCTTTTATCATAGACAACACGTACTCTTGCAATTTTCTCTTTGACTTCTCATGGTGGCTCAAGCAAGGATAATAACATTTTATCTCTAATTCGCAGTGAAGTAAAAAACATAATCTGACGTTGCTAACCTTCCGAGAGATCCGTCGCTCGTCTGAGATCGAATATCTAAATAAAGTCGAAGTGAGCAGTTAATTTATCTCGCTGTTTCTTCAATTTAATGTTATTGTTTCTCCAACTAATAAGCAAATAGTGAAGATTTGCGGACCACTAAAAGACATTCACAAACGATGTCAGCAATAATATTCAAAACACAGTTTGTTGGTTGGAGGGAGTATACGTAACAGACACACCTATACACAGCCAAGCAGGCTGGCATTATTAATAGTATAATTATTAATAATAATTCTACAAACAGTATACCGTTGGCTCCTGTATGATAATTTTTTTCTTCCAGTTTTAACGCTCGCAAGAGGGGAAATTTATTTCCCCTCTTGAGAGCGGAAAAATTGGTGTTTCACTCAAGTTTCCTTTAGTGAAACACCGATTTCACTAAAGGAAAAATACTGCCACATTTGTATGAGCCTTTTACAGTCTTGAATGTAACCTTTATATTTCATGTTTTTGATTTTCGTTCCAAAACAAAGGAAGATTGCGAGTCTTTGCTTCGCCCATCAAATTATTAAATGCTATTAAATAAAAATAAATAAGCACATCAAATATCGATTATGTAGCAATCGTACTGATTTTTTTTAAATTGTAAATTTGCTTGAGAATTTCAAACACATCTTTGTGCAAATTATTTCCACTTTCTCACTGAAATTATTTTTTAATAATCTTACATCAGCCAAGCCCGAGGAATAGCACCAACTTAACGTACAAATAGCTCTCCTAATATTTCATCTGTTCTACGATGTCGTCGCTCCTGCAATAGTTTCATATATTAGAAGGCTATCGCCTTCTAATACATGAAACATATTGAAGATATGCGAGGTTTCTTAAAAGTTACTTAAGATAGTGGAATAATAAGAAGAAATGAATGAAATCTAAAAATTACGCAAAATACAAAGAAACATCATTGTGTCTTGTTTATTTCCCAATCCCCTCTGCGTTAACGATTTGCTCACGACACCACTACCGATGTTCGTAATATTTGTTGTATGTTTGTGTGTAATTTACCTTCTTTATTTTCTTCATCTCTCCCATGCTCTGCGCTTTCTATCATGGTTTCGATCGAAATGCATTAGTGGGTCCTATGGGACTGCATTAAAACCGAGATCTCTGAAATAAGCCGTGAATATTTTGTTAGGAAGACGCATTATGTGCATTTCTAATTAACTTAGTTTATTTATTCGCTAATTTATAACATCGTTAATTTTCAATAATTTTTATATTCCGATTTCTTGTCTTCCGAAAGACACAGGATTCATTGTACATTTGTTAGATAATTTCAAAATTATTCTTCTATACGTACACTCAAGAGAGAGAGAGAGAGAGAGAGAGATTCACTTTTAATAGTATACATCGCATTTTCTTAATACGCTTTTGGTTTTTTCATGGCTGGTGAGGATTGCAATCATTTTTTGTTAACATTTTCAACGGTGTCAGATCATCCGAGAATAGGGAACCGAACATCATTTCTATTACGTTTTACTGTAAATATTTTCCGGAATTATTTATATTTTATTATGTATTTCTAAATTTCGTATTTTGCCCTTTTCTTTGATTTAATTCTGAAACGGACTTTTTCTGTACGTCCATGGATTAAAGATTTTTTTTGCATTTTTGTTGATTTTATATACTTTTGTATTTTATTTATTTTCTGTTTAGTCGCAGATCTGCTCTACAGAGTAAACATGGAATTTTTCTAAAACACTATAGGCCTCCAATAATAATAATTAGAGACATTTGGATCAATTGTTTTAATACTTAGTTCACTAAAACTAGGCGATAATACCAGTTCATATGTAATAAATTTTAATAAAATTACTTACTCAACTTGTGTGTTCGTATCATTTGGATAATCATTGGAGAAGTATATTCAGTTAATTATGGTCTTTCTTATTTCATTCAAGTTTTAAGTTTCAAGTTTTAAGCCTTTCTCTGGAGACATGGAATTTTTTATTCTATATTTTTTACTTTCTAAATTTAGGTTCCAATGGTTGATCACTGAATTAGATTCCTGCACTCAGGAATAGCAGTGGAAAATTCATTCTGTTGCAGTGTTTGTATTTGCTTTTACGTTAGGTTTTCGGTTATTAATTTTAACATCAGTTACCCCTTGCTCTTTATACAGTGCTTATCCATAACGTGATCCCGTTCAGATTGTTTACATTAAATCATTTTTGTTTTGAATTGTTTGGTTTTTAAATGAATAATGGATCCATTATTCATTTTTATTGGTGTTTTAGAAAAGAAAAATAAAATGGATAAATCAATTTAATTTCTCTTTAACATTTTAGGTGCTTCACGAAATGTGTTCTACTCGATTCTTTTGTTTTTCCTGCTGGAGAATTTTTTCTGAAATTTAGTTTGAAATAAGGCTAATTGTTTTTAAATTTATCGAATCATCTCAATTTTAATGCAAATAGTAATCAACGCTATTCAAACTGATACAAAATTATAGTTTTATGTTACAAATGACAATGCAGTACATTATACGACTTCTATTATATGACTTCTAACGTAAGCTAAAAAGTAAGAAGATGACTCGAGAAAATAATTAAAAGGTTCAATGATTTTGGCTTAAATACTGCTGTTTATTTGCCATTATAACGTGTAATTTTTCTGCATCATTTGAATTGTTTTGAATCATTTTTGCCCTTAAATATTTTTTTAATTTCAACCAAAACGGAGCGCTCAACAAATTGACTAGCGATCCTAATAAATTTGTTGACCTATCATTTGAGATCAAACGAATCACATTTGATTCGTTTGATCTCAAACGAATACCATTGTCATGATACTTTCGTGACAATGCTATTTTATACATATGTGAGATGTTAGATTTCATTACCGTTTGTAGTCAGCAACTAAAATTCCTATCAGTTTTGTATCTTTCGCTTTCATCTTTGCTCTTTCTTCTCAGTGTAACTTCAAATCCAAATTAAAGTAAGCGAAGACAAATACTGTCATTTAGCCTTTCCATTATTGTTTTTATTCTCTCCGTCTTGTTTATTTGCAACGATTTCAACCACCGCACTGGAACCAATCTCAAGTATTCACGACATCTCATTTCCTTAATAGGAACTGCAAAGAGAAAAACAGGAACTTGGTGACTTTGGTGGATTTTAGCCTCACACATTGATGTCACAATTCTCTAAAGCACGCTAAATACGACATCATGGAACGTATTTGTTCTCCCTTTAACAACTTACCAGTATCCGTAAACTCTGCTTGGAAACAATTACTATGGGATTATCTTTGTCAATAACAACGTATCGCTGGCAATGCATTGGTAAATATCTGGAGAATAGACGTCCAGAGAAATAGAAAGAATGGGGAGGAAGAGAAAAGAGGCGAAAAAATCTATTATCTTGCTATCGTGGGCTATTGAATTCCCAAGTGTCTTGTGTTCGCTTAAGCAGAAAAGACAAGGAAACACGAACATATATGTTATGGTGTCTTGTTTGATTATCACGCTCTTTTGAAAAGTCTCTATAAAAATAAAAATCCTAAGAAAGAGCATGAACGTTTTCTTTCTACATCACGTGATCGCTTTTACTCAGAGGGATTCAGAAAGAATTTTATCAAAAATAATAATTTTTCTGTTTAACAAAAGAGAAAAAACTAGGAAAGAAAGCAGGGAAACTCAATAATGAGTGGAAAAGAAAGGAGTATAAATTCCTAAAATCTAAACTTCTTACACAAAACTGTAAACTGGAAATCTCTTTTTTTTTCTTTTCTTTTAAATGTTGGGCCCATATAAAGGTTAGTTGGTCAACCTATAGTACGTTAGTACCGTATATGGGTGATGGGTTGTGAAAGGAGAAACTTGTTTGCATTTAATTTGAATGCCTGTATATTGTATTCCTTTGGAAATACGTCAGGGGAGAAGACTGTTCCACAGTACTGCAGTAGCAGGGATGAATGAGGAGGAGAAGAAACTTGTTCTGTGGGTTTCGAGGTGTATTGTAAAAGGAAGTTGAGCGGCAGCTGTACGTGTTTCTATGGGCTTAATACAGGGTGGGGGAATTATTGATGCTGTTTCAGATGACCCTTTCCCGTGAAAGTATTTATAGAATATACAGATTGCAGAGACCAAGCGTCTATGTGAAAGCGGGGGAAGCGAGTTGGTGAGGGATGGGTCATTTATTAGTCTAATTGCTCTCCTCTGTATTTTCAAGCATTTTGAGGGATGTTTTTGGAGCCCCACTCCAGATGTGAGAGCAGTATTCAAGAGCTGGGCGGATTTGTGATTTGTATAGTGTTAACAGCTGTTTAGAGGTGAAGTAGCATCTTGAGCGAAAGAGAAAACCTAGTTTTTTGGAAGCTGTGGATGCAATGGTTGTGATGTGTTTATGCCAGGAGAAGCTTGATGTCAAGGTAATTCCAAGAAGAGAAATTTCGTCTTGTCTGTGAATTTGAGTGTTATCGAAAACAATACTGGGGGGAAATGGTTCTTTTTTGTGAGAAATAAGACAGAACTGGGTTTTACTAGCGTTGAAGATGATAAGGTTGTCTGAGCCTCATCGGAGGATGGCTCGTAGGTCAGAATTAAGGGCAGTGGTGGTTGATGTTCTGTGAGTTGAGGTGAGTTGTGTAGGGGTTTGTCAAATGAAATGGAGGAATGTAGTGTGCTGTCATCTGCAAAACTGTGTATTGGGTTAGAGGTCAACTGAAGTAGGTCATTGATATATAGAAGGAAGAGGGTCGGTGAGAGATCTGAGCCTTGAGGGACCCCGGCATTAGTTGGATGGTGAGAGGATAGGGAGCCGTCTACCATCACATATAGTGTGCGTCCAGACAGGAAGCTGGCAATCCATCTGCAGAAGTCCTCAGGCAGTCCAAATGATGGGAGTTTGCTTAGTAAGCCTTTATGCCAGACTCGGTCAAAGACTTAGGAGATATCAAGTGCAACTACTTGGGATTCGCCGAATTTCTCCATAGCGCTTGTCCAGTGATGGGCGATGTATGAGAGTAGATCTCCTGTTGAACGGCTTTGGCGGAATCCGTACTGGTGGTCTCTTAATAGCAGGGTACTTCAAGGTAGATTAGGAGTTGAGAGTTGATGATTTTCTCCATTACTTTAGATAGGACTGAAGTGAGTGATATAGGGCGATAGTTAGATGTCAGTAATTTGTCACCCTCTTTTGGAATGGGTTGAATATAGGCTAGTTTCCAGGTTTTGGGATATATACCAGTGGAGTAAAAGAGTGTGTACAGGTGACATAGGATAGGAGTTAGTTCAGATGCACAGACCTTCAGAATAATTGGAAGAATTCCATCTGGGTCAGGAGACCTTTTTGTGTCTAATTTAGACAGCAGGTTTTTGATGTGTTTTTGGCAAAAAGATATAGGGGGAATTGTATGTTGGGCAGTTGGAATGACTGGAGGGCATTTGCCATTGTCAGTTATGTTTGCATTAAAGGCAAAGTATGATGCCAGGAGGTTAGCTTTTTCAATGGGTGATGTTGCAAATGAGCCATCTGGGTATGATAGAGGTGGGAATAATGTAGGGCAAAAGTTACGGCCAATTGCCTTGGCAATAGACCAAAAGGCATAGCTTCCGTTTGGGCAGGCTGCAAGCTTCCTGCTTTTTGCCCGTTCAAAATCTGTTTTGGAAGTATTGATAGTTTCTTTGCATTTGTTTCGGGCTTCAGTGTAGGTATTGAATGAGGATGGGGTTCTTGATTTGAGCCAGTTGTGGTACGCCTGATTTTTCATTTGTACTGCCTTGGCACATTTTTTGGAGAACCAGGGGGTTTAGTTACGGGACGGCAGGTCTGAGCAGTGTGGGGAATATATGCTTTCATGCCAGCAAAGATCACTGGTGATGCGTTCGGTGCATATGTCTGGACTGGAAGACCGGAAACAATAGTCTAACCATGGAAATGAAGTATAGTAGTCTCGGAGACCGTCCCATTTGGCACTATTACAATGCCAAACTACTCTTATGTGGAAGTAACTGTGTAGGCGTTGTTGCATGGGGAAGAGAAAAGCACTAAGTTGTGGTCAGAATTACCCAGGAGACTTACTACATTCACTGCATATTTGGAGGGGTCATCAGTAAGGAAGAAATCTAGGGTATTTGGGGAGTGGTTTGGATTATCTGGTATTCTGGTCGGTTTTTGAACAATTTGCGTGAGGTCATTAGTGACTGCAAATGTTTCAGCATCTCTGCCTGCAGGATCTGTATGACTGGAAGAGGAACGCCAATTGGTGTTATGGACATTGAAATCACCAAGGAGGATGATTTCGCTGTTTGGGGAGTGGGACTGGAGAAAATCAACTTTTAAGGAGAGGAAATGAAAGAGCTCTGAGTGATTGGTGGTGTTGGGAGAGCAATAGAGACAGCATATGAATTTGACTGAGTGGGGGAGGGATATCTTCAGCCAAAGAAGGTCAACGTCGGGCGATTCCAAGCTAGTTATCCGCTCTGACATACCCTGCCAGAGAAGATATATGCACAGGTCGAAAGGAGTTGAATATTGCATAGTTAGGAAGGTTGAGATGAATAGTGCTGGGGGGAGGTGAGATTTGAGTTTCTGTTAAAAAGAGTAGGTGGGGTTTGGTGGATTGCGGGTGGTAGTGGATGCTGTTAAGGTTAGAGTTGAGGCCACGGATGTTGGTGAAGTGGATATGCAAGGTTCTGTAAGGCATGGATTTAACCCCAAGGGTCCTGCACGTTTCCTATGCAGTGCATGCATGCTGGTGTTCTTGGTGGATACTGGCGTCACTTGGTTTTTGTACTAGTTTGGATTGTTTGAAGTCTATTATCCAACTGTTGTCTCCATTTTGGCGTTTTTCTTCTAGTTGTTTTCGGAGTTGGCGTCTTTGTTCTCTCTGGGCAAAGGTTAAATCAGGTCGAGTACATATGATCGACTGGGGACAAGTGTCCTTTAACTTGTTGTTTATCGCTGTTATAAATTTGGTTGTGTTTATTGGGAAGTCGCAGGTCACTTTCACGAGACGTAGATAGTTTGTTCCGTCCTTTCTTTTGTTTATGGGTCGGTCCGATACGCTGGCATTTGACGATGTTTCTGGGATCGAAATTGCATTCTCCTGCAAGTTTGCCGATGTCTTCTTTTAGGGATTTACCGTTTTCTGTCGGAAAGTTCAGGATAACAGCGTTGAGGTTCCTATTTTTGGCCTCAAGCGACTCATGTACCGATGATGTGATTAGTTCACGAAGTTCGTTAGCAGGCACGGGCGCACTTGCGGTCGGGCGCTGATCGTTGAGCGTCTCGAGCTTAGTTTCCAACTTTCCGATTTTGGAGGAGAAGGTATCGATCACGATATTAAGCTGCTGCTCAAGGTCTGTGAATCTTTTGCCTAGGTTTAGTATCTGTTTTACGGAAGGGAGGCACATCGTACAGAAGTAGGTTTGGCTGGTTTAGATCGGTGAAAAGCTTGTGCGCCGATTCATTTATATTCGCGCAAGAAATATGTATCCAGTTGCAGCGGAAATCGCACAATATACCTTTTTTCCCTTCTTTGACTTCTGTTTCACAGCTGCGGCACTTCTTAATGTCATTCGGTTTGTTGTTGATCGGCGACGCTACGCTGACGGGACTCGAGGTAGTCTTCCGTTGTTGGCCTCAAACCCGCCATCTTTATTTCGGACGGTAGGCATAGCGCTTTCACGTGGCTGTTTTTTAGTTGTAAAATATAGCAGATTTAACGGACTATGGGTACTTACGAGTTGTACTGTAGTAGTCAGCTGCTTAGTACCTTCTGTTACTTTTCCGTTTGCTGCTTATTTTGTACAAAAAACACTTGCAGTTACGATAAAATGCGGGAGCACAAATTTAACGTTGATTATTCGCAGTTGCTACTTATTACTGATTAGAATGATTTTAATTAATTGCACTCTACTGCTTCTTTAGTCATTATTACCTAGCATTTTCAGGACTCATAACTCGAGGGGGGGGTATACAGATTAATTATGGGTGTCCTCAAACTGGAACCCCTATAATTAACCTGCTATGACGAAGAAAAAGTCGGAGTTTTCGAGAAAGAGAGAGAGAGAAAAAAAACAAAAAAAACATCTGCACCTCGTAGGTCTCTGTTTAAATTATTCCATAAAGTAAAGGTAGAAAAAACAAGGCTATCCACAGCGGTATCCTTTATTCGTTGCTAAAATGTTTTGACGAACAAAGAGCAGAAGGATGACAGACTCGAAAATACGAATGATATCTAAAGGAAAGTCTTGTCACAGTAATTCTAATGTTTCATCTAACGGAATATTCTTGAAGAGAGACAATCAAGACTGATTAAGAAGTCGCCTTATGGTACAGATATGGGAACCCTTAGCATACAGCTTTGCAGTATGGCAAAGGTTCCCATCTGAACTTCAGGAACGTCTTACAAAAATATTCATCCTCAGATACAATTTACTCTACTGCAGAAATTAAAAACGACCAACATATTTCTTTCCTAGACACTCTTATTCTTCGTCATTCAGATGGAAGTCATCAATTTTCTGATTATCGAAAGAAACCCACACCGATCTTCACATTCGCGCATTGTTATTTCACCACCATTCCTATCAAAAGTGTGTCACAATTAAAACTCTTATTAGCTCACCTTCCTATACTTAGACATTACAAACACAATAAATACGTTTATTTAAAACTACTTTCTTGTCTAATACTACAAGTAGTCGTTTTTCAGCAATGTCATTCACAGTTATGAAGTTTCTTCCTCGTTAGTATACCAATATTTTCAACACTAGTTAGCCCTAGTTAGATTTTTAAACATACGTATATAAAAATATTTTTATATATATTTTTTATTTTTATATATTAGTCCGCGCAGTGCGTAGTAGCCTGTGCGCTTCGCAACCATATGCCTGGGGAAGGAGTGTCCTAGCTTCGATTCTGCTCGGTGACGTGAGGAGCTGAAGGATCTTCTTCAGCCATAGCCAAGTTAGCCGGTCTTGGGCGTGGACAGTAGGGTTCTTTCCCCAGTTTATTCTGGGGGGGGTTTCATCTCGCAAAGCAGGTAAACCGGGCTTGAGAACTCAACACTACGGACATAGGATACACCGGGGCGTAGGGCTGACCACCTTATCCTGTGAACGGTTCGAGGTTCGATGATTAATAAACCCTCGACACCGCAAGGTCAAAGAGGGTAAAAAGAAGAAGAGATGAGATATAAAAATATTTATGACTGTGAAATAGTTTGGGCAGTTCTAATGTAATTTATTTACGTATTAATGGCCGGTTCGGATTGTTGTGTTCAGTTTTTTTATGTGCTTTGTTTCTTTGAATTCATACCGAAGATTTGTTTGATACTTTGAGCGAAAAAGTTTTTAAATTAAACTTCTAACGTAAATGTTCCATTGTATTAACTGTTTCTTTACATGTCTACTTGTGTTTCAGTTCATCGATATTTTAATTACTTTTTAAAAAATTCTAAGTATTTTCATTTTTAATTAGATTATAGCCCATTCAAATAGATTAGAGATTGAATTATTAAAGCGTTTTATTTTCATTTCTCTTTTTAAATTTGATTACAGCAATACAACAGTACAGGAATTGCACTATTAGAGTATTATATAATAAACATTTTGCAATTCTTTTAAAATAACTCATCATTGATTAGTTTATTTTCACTAATTCTCTATACCAATTATGCTGGAAGTTCTTTGAAGTGTATGTTTTTTTTTTATTGTTTTGGTTTTTTTTTTTCACATTTTCCTTTATTATCTGTGCATAGCGGCATAAATAATAAAGGAAAAAAAAGAATAAAAATATCTGAGGAAACAAGACCCGGTACAAATAACAATACAAGACTTAATGGAGTATATCTGTTGATTGACGAATGTCGAAAACCATTATAGTTTAAAATAAGTTACCATCTGGTTAACGGCAATTAATTAATGGAACCTTTCCTTCTGTGGCCACATACGCTTTGTTTGAGGACCCTTTAATCACTGCATTCCGATGTTTAGCACAGATAAGTGAACATGTAATTACAAGGCGATTAATGAAGACTCTTCGGGTGTGCTGTACTTTTACGTTTGTAAAGTAATTAGAGAAAAACTGAAGCGGGCAGAAAGGAAGTAATTATATGAACATCAATGTATGGAATTTTGTTCGAATTTTTCTATGCAGTTTGAATGTTTTTGTTACAACTTGGAAGAATTAAGGCGCGATAGTTTTTATTGACCTATCACAATGAGGTAAAAATGTGTTGTCTCGGTAAGGTATACTTTTTTTTTACTTGAACATGTTTCTCCTCTCTAGCAGTGAGAATAAAATAACTAAAAATGTACTCTTTTTTATATTATTTTCATTTTTTAAATGAAAAATGTCATTTTCCTTTTACGTAGCCATATTTTCTGTTTAATGATGAGGAACGAGGAAATCTCATGTTCACATATTTTAGAAACGTTTCAATTAATGTATTCTAATCTGGGTTTTCTAAGGAATATCACGAATTAAGTAATGCTGAGAACTTGCAAGCATTGAGAGAGAGAGAGAGAGAGAGTTAAACTAATTATCCATTGATATATCAAGTGCTTTCAGTAATGCAATGTTTGCATCTTCTTAGAGTAATCTTTTACTTTTAACCATTATCCACAGTTCACAATGAGTATCTACTAAAAGTTTTTCAGTAAATGGGGGGTTCAATCCTTGCTTTTCAAATATTTGTCTAGAAAAGCTTAAAGAAAGCTCTAAAATCAAATCCTATTTATCTCTTCTAGAAAAGTTACGTTAGAATTGAAAATCAGAAAGAGCTGCAACTAAATAATTATTTCATCTATGATTAATTTATTTCTGATAAATTATTTATATAAATATAAATTTCTGATAGTTGGATCATCCTGGAATATACGCCGATGATTTTAATATTAGTGCAATCGTTGTCGGGGTCGATGAGATTGTTTTAGGAAAATTTATTATACAGTGACTGACACTAAAATGAAATATTTGCCCGTGAATAAAGACACTAAAATTTGAAAATAATATTAAAAAAAAGAGGAACTACTTTCATCAAGTGTCTGATCGTCATCCATAAGACCATTTCTAACCGTATTATAGGGAAAGTATAGAAATAGAAATCTTTAGTTGAAAATAAAGATTTCTATACACTTAGATACTTTTTTCAAACTTTTTGTTTTTATCTTAATATCTAATGTGTTCTAATTACAAGTCTTTCTTTACTCAGACAATGCAGTTTTCATCAGATCCTACGCTAAACGTGAAAGATTAAGGGTAGTCCATGTTTGAAGTAAGTCCTTTAAATTGATCTGATTCGTTTTTAAATTGCTTTCATTTGATTTAAATTCCCATTTACATCACCAAACGCCAGCTCACTAAAGATCTCCTAATTGTAATGGGGGACTTAAACGCAAATGTAGGCAAAGACTGGGATACCTGGCCAAGAGTAATTGGACAGTTTGAGTATGGAGAAAGCAATGAACGTGGCAAAAGACTGCTAAACGTCTGTTCAAATAATAGACTAACAATAAACAACACTATCTTTAAACAAGCAAAACCCCAAAGAAAATGGAAATGGATATTACCAGACAGACAAAGCAAGAATACTATAGACTATATTATTGTAAACCAAAGATGGAAATCAAGTATCCCAAATTGCAGATACTTTGCTGCAGACTGTGGATCAGAGCAAAAGAAAATAACTTCCATGGATTATATAAACAAATAGACCACATTAGTAAGACACAGACAACAAAACTGCTAATAATCAAAAACAAAGAGGGACAACTAATTGAAAGTAAAACAAAAAGACTGGCCAGATGGGAAGAATACTTTAGAGATTATATATTAAAAACAGCTCTAAGGATATTACTATTCTAGCCACTGAAATGGAAGAGGGAACAAATATCTTTACCAAAGAGATAATAGCGTACAGCATAGATAGAGTAAAAACTAGAAAAGCACCTGGCATTGATCAAATACACGCAGAATTCTTAAAAGCAGGAAATGAATAACTTTTGGAACCATCAAAAACATTATTTTAAAGGATCCATAAAAATGAAGCATTGCCTACTGATTGACCAAGTCAGTTATAACTCCTATATACAAAAAAGGAGATAAAACAGAATGCAATAATTACAGAGGCATTAGCCTCTTCTGTATTCCAAGTAAGGTTTTTACAAAAGTACTCAAAAAAAAAATTAAACCATATTTAGAACTAGCATTAGGAGAAGCACTAGCAGGTTTCAGACTAGGACGAAGCACAATTGATCAACTATTCACCTTAAGAGAGCTAATAGAAAGGACAGTAGAGTACAACCAAAGTTACTAACATAAATTTCATAGACTTTCGTCAGGCATTTGATGCAATCCGTAGAAGAGAACTATGGATAACTATGAAAGAATTTGGAATTCCCAACAAAATAATAAGAATTATAAAGAATCTGTACGAGAAATCTGAAATGCAGTACGAGTGGAGGACACCTTAACCAACTGGTTCCACACAGAGAGAGGAGTAAGACAGGGATGTAATCTGTCACCAGATCTGTTCAATCTTACACTGGAAGGAGCAACCAGTAAGGCCTTAAACAATGAAGACTCCGGAATCAAAATATATAGGAAAAATATAACAAATTTAAAATTTGCAGGCTACGTTGTATTAGTTGCAAGCACGGAAGATCTACAACGAATTGTTGATAAAATAAAGGAAGAATGTATGAAATTTGGATTAAACATAAATATAGACAGTAATATTAAACATAAATATTATGCAAATAGGAAAAAGAAACACCAATCTGAAAATTCAAAATTGATTGTAAGAATCTAGCGCAGGTAGAAAACTTCACCTACCTTGGGAGGAGTAATTGAGTACAATGGTGAAATTATAAAAGATATAAACAGACGAAGAATCAGTTCAAGCATCCCAAACTTTTGGACGACTTAATAAAATATGGAAGTCAAGAGACATTAAACAAGCAACAAAAGTAAGAATTTATGAAACAATGGTCCTCCCAATACTCATCTATGGAAGCGAATGCTGGAATCTCAAAAAGGCTGAAGAGAAAAAATTACTAACTACTGAAATGGGTTGGCTAAGAAGATTACTTGGAGTAACTGTGCTGGATAGACGAAGAAACGAAGACATAAGGAAACGATTAAAACAATAAATAACAATAGTAAACAAAATCCAAGAAAGAAGACTGCGATAGTTTGGCCATCTGACCAGATGAAACAGAAAAATTATCATCTAAAGCCCTTAATACAACGATGGAAGGAAAGATCCAAAGACGTCCCAGAATTAGATAGAGAGACAAAATAAAAGAGGACCTGAAAACCAAAACGCAACATGCGACACCAAACTGGAATGAATTGTTCGGAATCTCCAGGGACAGACAGAACTGAAAAGAGTTCATTCGGCCTCATCATCATCCACATAGACGATATAAGACAGAAGAAGAAGAAGAAGCAAGTTTTAATCAGTTTTATATCCTTTGATAAAGAAGTCAAACTATTTAGAAGCGAAAGCGGGGGGGGGTGACGAAAAGTAAGTAAACAAATTTATTAACCCTACAGTTGAAAAAAAATGTATTTCTAAACTAACGTACAACTTGGCATCTGCATGTGAGGTACTTGAATCTCTCAAATTTAAACTTTAAAAAAAGTTTAAGTTAAATTTGTGGAACATTTTGCTGTACCTGTTGTGATTATTGATATATAATTATGGTACCCAACACAGAGAAGATATTGCAAAATCTATAAGTGTGCTATGTGCAGGCAGCTGGTTAAGGACAAAGAAGTAACCTGTTTGATGTATTTCTTGTACAGCTCCTGAATACTTATTCATTATCATAAAAAGTTCCACGTGATAATCACTAGAGACCCAAAAGCATAAACAGTACAACTTAGAATAAATAAACAGCATGTTCGCTTCTTACCTCGCCTTCATTTGAAAAGGCCTTACTTTTTTTTGAAAGACCTCGCCTCCTAGATTAGATAAAAATCACCAGGGATACTTTCTTTTATCATGCCGTTGCAGAGTGTCACGTGCAGATATTTACTGTTTATTTGCTAATATAATTCTAAATACTAGGATTTCATTTCAGTTGAATGAAATGAGAAATCGCCTAGGATGCGAAATATTTGTTATTCCGAACGTATAGCAATAAAACACGGAGTGACGTCTGAAATAAATGCGCTCATATTTAAACCCGAGATGTTACTACTGATGTAGGAGATATAATATTACCGATATAAAGTTCGGAAAACCAATGGAGGTTTTTACAGAGTTTTTATATTCACGATGCTTGAACCACATTTCGCTTTAAAACACCACCCGTGATCCAGGCTGCTACGATAGAATATCGCACCAAACAAGAAATTCGTGTGTTCGCTTGATGCTTCTGAAATCCAATCAGATGATTCTCCAGATTCTTTGAAGTAGTCGAAGCTCTTAGGCAGTGTTAAAAAGTGACCCGTTTTGTAGCATTTGGAACCTGTTCAGAATTTAAAATAGACACATAAAGTTTCCTAAAGTATTTTTTTCGCATCTTGCTCTTGTCAGTGGTCTGTTTAATGCAAATATCGCAATGTTTTACATCTACTGTTTCTGGCATTTGCATTACTCTTGTCTGCCACATTAACACTCGTTCCCTTTTTGCAAGCACGTAACGGCCTGTGCAAAGAATGGGATCTAATGCGTTTCCTGTTTTTTTTTCATCCTTAACATATGATATCATTAGTTAATGAGACATAATCACGTTCACTGACATAATCTCTCATATAATGAGAGATTATGTCAGTGAACGTGTACTTTTTTCTTCAGAAGTTCTAAACATGTGCCATTTTATTGCATTTCTGAATATTTTCTTAACCTAAACATGATATGATTCAGGAAAGGTAACATCACCATTATTAAGAACGAATATAAGGCAGAGAGAGAGAGAGAGAGAGAATTTAGTTGTTGTCTTATGTTACTCCAGCCCACGAAAGGTTATTTGCAAACTTATAGTGCATTTTGTACCGTGGGTGGGCTAAGGAGTTTTTTTTTTTTTCTATATTTTTTGTATTTTTAATTTATTTTTTATATATAGTCCGGAACCCTGCTCTAGAGATAAATGTGGAGCTTTTTCAAGTCACTTTAGACCTTCAATAAGCGGAGCGGTGGCGACATAGTGGTCGATGAAGTTCATCTCTCACCTAAAGACAGTTACAAAGCCCACGGCGAGATTAGAACCGTGAGCTTGTTGGTTGGAGAGCTGACGCGCTGAACCACTCGACCAAATAGGCCAACGAAGTTTACCTTGAGAATTAAATCTTATAACGGACGATTGTATTCTAAGTCATGTAAATACCTCGTACACGACTACAAAGATTAAATTTCTAGAGTAATTTTTGAGATAATCCCCGAGATATTGTTTTTATAAAATCGGACATTAAATACACCGCTTCATCAAATGTATACAGCCTTCTGTGAGAGAATTTATTCCCATGTAAATTATTTGTCACTAGTTTATACTATTTTGCACGTAATGATAGATTTTCCCCTGTTACTTGTGGAAATAATTGGATCTTGGTGACAAATGGTAATTTCTACGCTATTATTTATGAGCACATTCTTCTTGCTCAGAGACCTATTCAACAGTCTACGTTTTCAATGTTTGATCATAGATCGTATGACCATAATAATGAAATTATGGCAGTAAACCGAATATTCCCATCAAATAAGTTTCCTATAAACAGAGAACATGAAATGTTATTTTCCAATCCCCTAAATGCACTTTGAACCTTTCTAAATGCAGTTTACTTGCATTTTGATATTAGGTCTCCGTTGAGAAGCTAGTTTCAAATCACCATTTTAACCGATCCGTCTGGATAATATTCAGTAATCAAGTGGCTTTATGTATCAGATGTTATTTTCAGTCATCTAATCTCGCTCAAAGAATTCTCACTTACCATCATGTGCACATCGAATAATTAGGGCTAAACAAATACCAACCATTCTACGTAAATTTGAAACAAATAATACTTACAAATTATTAACAAGTGAGATGAATTGCACATGTCTCAATGGAACTCATATACCACCGGTGTCCATTTTCCGATGACAGAGCACAATACTACTAATTTTATAAACATAGACACAATCCAATATGAAAATGCCAGATAGTTTTACCAGATACTTACTCTTTTCAACCTATTTCTCCAAGCCCAAACAGAACACAAATGTTATAACAAAATTTGCTAGTTCATGCACGTGTTGTATTTCACGCTGTGGTGTTGCAACAATCAATTTTACTACAAAATTTCACAACTCCCTTTCTAATTCCACCTACACTTTTCCCAGTAATAATGAAGTGGGCACGAGGCAATCAAGTACAACTTCGAACATGTGAATCACTTCGATATCTCGTGGCAACAGAAATTAACATTGTTAGTAGTTTGTCTATGGTTAGCCTTTCCGTTCCATCTCGGATTACTTAGTAAATATGAAAGAATTTATTATCACTGAATTTTGAAAAGGACCATATACAGTTCTGATATTTCTTAATTTTAAAGCATTAATCTGAATAGGCACTTTGATGTTAAAGCGGAATAATGTGGATTAAATTAACCAGTCATGATAACAGTGGATTCTCAAAGCTGGTCATTTCACGGGAACAACTTGTGGTGGCATTAAAGTGTTTTTTTTTTTTTTTCAGTTCGTTTTATTGGCAAAATGTCTTATAATAGATCATTTATTTATTTTTGTAAAATAAAATAAAATTGTTCTCATTAAAATTGCTAAATGATTTGAAATATTAAAAGTTCCGTTTCCTACGTTCTGGTTAGCAAGATCTTTAGAAGAAAACAAATAAAAATTTTTTATTATCTTTGTCCCCATTCCTATAACGAAGTACACAATAGTGGTCTGTTGCGTATATATCATGGCAGCCTTTTTCTTCAACCCTTTTCTATACATTTGGAAATTTTTACTTAAACTGTATTGCTTCAAATCTTCCACGGCATTCATCACTTTACTGTACAGAAAACATTTCCGACCCTTTAAGAAAAAAAAGTGAGCCTTTATCGCCCAGAGACTAGCAATCTGATTTATCAAACGAATTTCTCTTAAGGTGCAGAGCAAGCACGTCAACTGGTAGAATAAGAGGGTCTTGATGCCTTACTTTTATTCCCTGGGTGTAATAAGGACTTGTTTATACTGGAAAACTTTCCTGTGTTCTAAACTCCGGGTAGATGAAAAAGTTTTTTTTATTTACTTCAAATTAAAATGTATAAAATGTGGTTTCAGCAACTTCATGACCTATTTATTATTTATCTTTAAGCTTTTATATCTTGAACTCTGTTGGTACTTTAGGACAGTGATATTATGCACTATCCAATACGGCGCTTAGTGAACTGGCTATAGATATAATTCGGCTAAAATATGATGTTTGGTTAGCATCTTCGCCCATTAACCCGAGGGAGCGATATTCAGATTTTAAATGGCGTCAAATTAGCATTCTATGTAGATAGCCTGTTATCATCGTTTGCAGAACGAATTTCCTAAGGGACGTTTATGACTTGGGAAACGGGTTTTACTGTCATAAGAAAATACAACATGGCTTATGCAAAAACTCATTTTTGCATCTGCGCTAAATCATTCTTTCCCTGTAAAGTCAATGGGTCCAAATTAAAGATGGAAACATCTTTAATGATATGCTGTGTAACAGCATATCGTGAAAGGTTTCTTTCAGTTGAGTGAATCAACAAGTAAGAATTATCGTTACCATATGGCTATTCATAAAGAACTTTCTTTTCCACTCCGAAGATATAGTCATACAATCATTTTCATTACAAACACTTAAATATAGCCAATGAGATATGCATTGCCATATTCCAATGAGAAGTTAAACTGTAAGAAACATTTTCGGGGATGGAGAATGGTATGCTTGAAACTTTACTCTGAGATGAACGAACTCAGTCTTCCTCAATGGAAAACACTTAAGACTGTTATCATCTCTAAAGGAATCAAACCAAAAGTCTTTCCAAAGAAAGAAAATATAATATTTTTTCTTTTTTCTGGAAAATTCGCTGCTTCAGTATTTCATATGCACCAACTGGAGATGTTTTAGCATACTTTGTTATGCTTCTATTCTGTATGTAACATCTTTATTTCAAATCCAATCACGAAAGATTAAAGATTATACTATAAGTTCCTTATACACTATGAGTAAGTTAGTGATTATAACTAACACAAGGACCTCGTCTAGAGACTAAACTTTTTTTTGGCACTGC